>NW_025548305.1:300000-484676 GCF_905237065.1 Salmo salar
GTTTTAAAATGTTTTTTTAGGCCTGTCCAGAATGTCGATAGTTCGGCATGACCGGGGTCACTGTTTTTGTGTCACGAAAATGAAAAAAAAATATCTGCAATTTTTTGTGAAAATGGTTCTAAAAATTTTTTTAGGCCTGTCAAGAATGTCGCTTTTCGGCATGATCGGAGTCATCGTTTTTAGGGACAAAATAGAAATCCGCAATTTTTTGTGAAAATGGTTTTAAAATGTGTTTTTTAGGCCTGTCCAGAATGTCGATAGTTCGGCATGACCGGGGTCACTGTTTTTGTGTCAAAAAATGAAAAAAGCATTCTGAGCATTTTTAAAAAAATGGTTCTAAATTGCTTTTTTTTTAGGCCTGTCCAAAATGTCGCTAGTTCGGCATGATCGGAGTCATCGTTTTTGGTGACAAAAATAGAAATCTACAATTTTTTGTGAAAATGGTTTTAAAATGTTTTTTTTAGGCCTGTCCAGAATGTCGATAGTTCGGCATGACCGGGGTCACTGTTTTTGTGTCAAAAAATGAAAAAAAGAATTCTGAGCTTTTTTTTTGAAAATGGTTCTAAAATGCTTTTTTTAGGCCTGTCCAGAATGTCGCTAGTTCGGCATAACCGGGGTCACTGTTTTTTTGTCACGAAAATGAAGAAAAAAAAATCTGCAATTTTTGGTGAAAATGGTTTTTAAACATTTTTTTAGACCTGTCCAGAATGTCGCTTTTTCGGCATGATCGGAGTCATCGTTTTTAGGGACAAAATAGAAATCTGCAATTTTTTGTGAAAATGGTTTTAAAATGTTTTTTTAGGCCTGTCCAGAATGTCGATAGTTCGGCATGACCGGGGTCACTGTTTTTGTGTCACGAAAATGAAAAAAAAATATCTGCAATGTTTTGTGAAAATGGTTCTAATATTTTTTTTTAGGCCTGTCCAGAATGTCGCTTTTTCGGCATGATCGGAGTCATCGTTTTTAGGGACAAAATAGAAATCTGCAATTTTTTGTGAAAATGGTTTTAAAATGTTTTTTTAGGCCTGTCCAGAATGTCGATAGTTCGGCATGACCGGGGTCACTGTTTTTGTGTCACGAAAATGAAAAAAAAATATCTTCAATTTTTTGTGAAAATGGTTCAAAAACATTTTTGTAGGACTGTCCAGAATGTCGCTTTTTCGGCATGATCGGAGTCAACGTTTTTAGGGACAAAATAGAAATCTGCAATTTTTTGTGAAAATGGTTTTAAAATGTTTTTTTTAGGCCTGTCCAGTATGTCAATAGTTCTGCATGACCGGGGTCACTGTTTTTGTGTCAAAAAATGAAAAAAAGAATTCTGAGCTTTTTTTTTGAAAATGGTTATAAAATGCTTTTTTTTTAGGCCTGTTCAGAATGTCGCTAGTTCGGCATAACCGGGGTCACTGTTTTTGTGTCACGAAAATGAAGAAAAAAAAATCAGCAATTTTTGGTGAAAATGGTTTTTAAAAATTTTTTTAGGCCTGTCCAGAATGTCGCTTTTTCGGCATGATCGGAGTCATCGTTTTTAGGGACAAAATAGAAATCTGCAATTTTTTGTGAAAATGGTTTTAAAATGTTTTTTTAGGCCTGTCCAGAATGTCGATAGTTCGGCATGACCGGGGTCACTGTTTTTGTGTCAAAAAATGAAAAAAAAATCTGACCTTTTTTGTGAAAATGGTTCTAAAATGTTTTTTTAGGCCTGTCCAGAATGTCGCTTTTTCGGCATGATCGGAGTCATCGTTTTTAGGGACAAAATAGAAATCTGCAATTTTTTGTGAAAATGGTTTTAAAATGTTTTTTTAGGCCTGTCCAGAATGTCGATAGTTCGGCATGACCGGGGTCACTGTTTTTGTGTCACGAAAATGAAAAAAAAATATCTGCAATTTTTTGTGAAAATGGTTTTTAAATGTTTTTTTTAGGCCTGTCCAGATTGTCGATAGTTCGGCATGACCGGGGTCACTGTTTTTGTGTCAAAAAATGAAAAAAAGAATTCTTAGCTTTTTTTTTGAAAATGGTTCTAAAATGCTTTTTTTTAGGCCTGTCCAGAATGTCGCTTTTTCGGCATGATCGGAGTCATCGTTTTTAGGGACAAAATAGAAATCTGCAATTTTTTGTGAAAATGGTTTTAAAATGTTTTTTTAGGCCTGTTCAGAATGTCGCTAGTTCGGCATAACCGGGGTCACTGTTTTTGTGTCACGAAAATGAAGAAAAAAAAATCAGCAATTTTTGGTGAAAATGGTTTTTAAAAATTTTTTAGGCCTGTCCAGAATGTCGCTTTTTCGGCATGATCGGAGTCATCGTTTTTAGGGACAAAATAGAAATCTGCAATTTTTTGTGAAAATGGTTTTAAAATGTTTTTATAGGCCTGTCCAGAATGTCGATAGTTCGGCATAACCGGGGTCACTGTTTTTGTGTCACGAAAATGAAAAAAAAATATCTGCAATTTTTTGTGAAAATGGTTCTACATTCTTTTTTTAGGCCTGTCCAGAATGTCGCTTTTTCGGCATGATCGGAGTCATCGTTTTTAGGGACAAAATAGAAATCTGCAATTTTTTGTGAAAATGGTTTTAAAATGTTTTTTTAGGCCTGTCCAGAATGTCGATAGTTCGGCATGACCGGGGTCACTGTTTTTGTGTCAAAAAATGAAAAAAAAATATCTGACCTTTTTTTGTGAAAATGGTTCTAAAATGTTTTTTTAGACCTGTCCAGAATGTCGCTTTTTCGGCATGATCGGAGTCATCGTTTTTAGGGACAAAATAGAAATCTGCAATTTTTTGTGAAAATGGTTTTAAAATGTTTTTTTAGGCCTGTCCAGAATGTCGATAGTTCGGCATGACCGGGGTCACTGTTTTTGTGTCACGAAAATGAAAAAAAAATATCTGCAATTTTTTGTGAAAATGGTTTTTAAATGTTTTTTTAGGCCTGTCCAGAATGTCGCTTTTCGGCATGATCGGAGTCATCGTTTTTAGGGACAAAATAGAAATCTGCAATTTTTTGTGAAAATGGTTTTAAAATGTTTTTTTTAGGCCTATCCAGATTGTCGATAGTTCGGCATGACCGGGGTCACTGTTTTTGTGTCAAAAAATGAAAAAAAGAATTCTTAGCTTTTTTTTTGAAAATGGTTCTAAAATGCTTTTTTTTAGGCCTGTCCAGAATGTCGATAGTTCGGCATGACCGGGGTCACTGTTTTTGTGTCAAAAAATGAAAAAAATTATTCTGAGCTTTATTTTTGAAAATGGTTCTAAAATGCTTTTTTTTAGGCCTGTCCAGAATGTCGCTAGTTCGGCATAACCGGGGTCAGTGTTTTTGTGTCACGAAAATGAAGAAAAAAAATCAGCAATTTTTGGTGAAAATGGTTTTAAATTTTTTTTTTAGACCTGTCCAGAATGTCGCTTTTTCGGCATGATCGGAGTCATCGTTTTTAGGGACAAAATAGAAATCTGCAATTTTTGGTGAAAATGGTTTTAAAAGGTTTTTTTAAGGCCTGTCCAGAATGTCGATAGTTCGGCATGACCGGGGTCACTGTTTTTGTGTCACGAAAATGAGAAAAAAATATCTGCAATTTTTTGTGAAAATGGTTCTAAATTTTTTTTTTAGGCCTGTCCAGAATGTCGCTTTTTCGGCATGATCGGAGTCATCGTTTTTAGGGACAAAATAGAAATCTGCAATTTTTGTGAAAATGGTTTTAAAATGTTTTTTAGGCCTGTCCAGAATGTCGATAGTTCGGCATGACCGGGGTCACTGTTTTTGTGTCACGAAAATGAAAAAAAATATCTGCAATTTTTTGTGAAAATGGTTCTAAAATTCTTTTTTAAGCCTGTCCAGAATGTCGCTTTTTCGGCATGATCAGAGTCATCGTTTTTAGGGACAAAATAGAAATCTGCAATTTTTTGTGAAAATGGTATTAAAATGTTTTTTTAGGCCTGTCCAGAATGTCGATAGTTCGGCATGACCGGGGTCACTGTTTTTGTGTCAAAAAATGAAAAAAAGCATTCTGAGCTTTTTTTTGGAAAATGGTTCTAAAATGCTTTTTTTTTAGGCCTGTCCAAAATGTCGCTAGTTCGGCATGATCGGAGTCATCGTTTTTAGGGACAAAATAGAAATCTGCAATTTTTTGTGAAAATGGTTTTAAAATGTGTTTTTTAGGCCTGTCCAGAATGTCGATAGTTCGGCATGACCGGGGTCACTGTTTTTGTGTCACGAAAATGAGAAAAAAATATCTGCAATTTTTTGTGAAAATGGTTCTAAATTTTTTTTAGGCCTGTCCAGAATGTCGCTTTTTCGGCATGATCGGAGTCATCGTTTTTAGGGACAAAATAGAAATCTGCAATTTTTTGTGAAAATGGTTTTAAAATGTTTTTTTAGGCCTGTCCAGAATGTCGATAGTTCGGCATGACCGGGGTCACTGTTTTTGTGTCACGAAAATGAAAAAAAATATCTGCAATTTTTTGTGAAAATGGTTCTAAAATTCTTTTTTAAGCCTGTCCAGAATGTCGCTTTTTCGGCATGATCGGAGTCATCGTTTTTAGGGACAAAATAGAAATCTGCAATTTTTTGTGAAAATGGTATTAAAATGTTTTTTTAGGCCTGTCCAGAATGTCGATAGTTCGGCATGACCGGGGTCACTGTTTTTGTGTCAAAAAATGAAAAAAAGCATTCTGAGCTTTTTTGTGAAAATGGTTGTAAAATGCTTTTTTTTAGGCCTGTCCAAAATGTCGCTAGTTCGGCATGATCGGAGTCATCGTTTTTAGGGACAAAATAGAAATCTGCAATTTTTTGTGAAAATGGTTTTAAAATGTGTTTTTTAGGCCTGTCCAGAATGTCGATAGTTCGGCATGACCGGGGTCACTGTTTTTGTGTCACGAAAATGAGAAAAAAATATCTGCAATTTTTTGTGAAAATGGTTTTAAAATGTTTTTTTTAGGCCTGTCCAGATTGTCGATAGTTCGGCATGACCGGGATCACTGTTTTTGTGTCAAAAATGAAAAAAAGAATTCTTAGCATTTTTTGTGAAAATGGTTCTAAAATGCTTTTTTTAGGCCTGTCCAGAATGTCGATAGTTCGGCATGACCGGGGTCACTGTTTTTGTGTCAAAAAATGAAAAAAGAATTCTGAGCTTTATTTTTGAAAATGGTTCTAAAATGCTTTTTTTTAGGCCTGTCCAGAATGTCGCTAGTTCGGCATAACCGGGGTCACTGTTTTTGTGTCACGAAAATGAAGAAAAAAAAATCAGCAATTTTTGGTGAAAATGGTTTTAAATTTTTTTTTAGACCTGTCCAGAATGTCGCTTTTTCGGCATGATCGGAGTCATCGTTTTTAGGGACAAAATAGAAATCTGCAATTTTTGGTGAAAATGGTTTTAAAAGGTTTTTTTAAGGCCTGTCCAGAATGTCGATAGTTCGGCATGACCGGGGTCACTGTTTTTGTGTCACGAAAATGAGAAAAAAATATCTGCAATTTTTTGTGAAAATGGTTCTAAATTTTTTTTAGGCCTGTCCAGAATGTCGCTTTTTCGGCATGATCGGAGTCATCGTTTTTAGGGACAAAATAGAAATCTGCAATTTTTGTGAAAATGGTTTTAAAATGTTTTTTTAGGCCTGTCCAGAATGTCGATAGTTCGGCATGACCGGGGTCACTGTTTTTGTGTCACGAAAATGAGAAAAAATATCTGCAATTTTTTGTGAAAATGGTTCTAAAATTTTTTTTAGGGCTGTCCAGAATGTCGCTTTTTCGGCATGATCGGAGTCATCGTTTTTAGGGACAAAATAGAAATCTGCAATTTTTGTGAAAATGGTTTTAAAATGTTTTTTAGGCCTGTCCAGAATGTCGATAGTTCGGCATGACCGGGGTCACTGTTTTTGTGTCACGAAAATGAAAAAAAATATCTGCAATTTTTTGTGAAAATGGTTCAAAAACATTTTTTAGGCCTGTCCAGAATGTCGCTTTTCGGCATGATCGGAGTCATCGTTTTTAGGGACAAAATAGAAATCTGCAATTTTTTGTGAAAATGGTTCAAAAATTTTTTAGGCCTGTCCAGAATGTCGCTTTTCGGCATGATCGGAGTCATCGTTTTTAGGGACAAAATAGAAATCTGCAATTTTTTGTGAAAATGGTTTTAAAATGTTTTTTTAGGCCTGTCCAGAATGTCGATAGTTCGGCATAACCGGGGTCACTGTTTTTGTGTCACGAAAATGAAAAAAAATATCTGCAATTTTTTGTGAAAATGGTTCTAAAATTTTTTTTAGGCCTGTCCAGAATGTCGCTTTTCGGCATGATCGGAGTCATCGTTTTTAGGGACAAAATAGAAATCTGCAATTTTTTGTGAAAATGGTTTTAAAATGTTTTTTTAGGCCTGTCCAGAATGTCGATAGTTCGGCATGACCGGGGTCACTGTTTTTGTGTCACGAAAATGAAAAAAAATATCTGCAATTTTTTGTGAAAATGGTTCTAAAATTCTTTTTAGGCCTGTCCAGAATGTCGCTTTTTCGGCATGATCGGAGTCATCGTTTTTAGGGACAAAATAGAAATCTGCAATTTTTTGTGAAAATGGTTTTAAAATGTTTTTTTTAGGCCTGTCCAGAATGTCGATAGTTCGGCATGACCGGGGTCACTGTTTTTGTGTCAAAAAATGAAAAAAAGCATTCTGAGCTTTTTTTTGGAAAATGGTTCTAAAATGCTTTTTTTTAGGCCTGTCCAAAATGTCGCTAGTTCGGCATGATCGGAGTCATCGTTTTTAGGGACAAAATAGAAATCTGCAATTTTTTGTGAAAATGGTTTTAAAATGTGTTTTTAGGCCTGTCCAGAATGTCGATAGTTCGGCATGACCGGGGTCACTGTTTTTGTGTCACGAAAATGAGAAAAAATATCTGCAATTTTTTGTGAAAATGGTTTTAAAATGTTTTTTTAGGCCTATCCAGATTGTCGATAGTTCGGCATGACCGGGGTCACTGTTTTTGTGTCAAAAAATGAAAAAAAGAATTCTTAGCTTTTTTTTTGAAAATGG
Source organism: Salmo salar (assembly GCF_905237065.1). Taxonomy (NCBI): domain Eukaryota; kingdom Metazoa; phylum Chordata; class Actinopteri; order Salmoniformes; family Salmonidae; genus Salmo; species Salmo salar. Next base: position 307,004 of record NW_025548305.1, read on the forward strand.
TTCTAAAATGCTTTTTTTAGGCCTGTCCAGAATGTCGATAGTTCGGCATGACCGGGGTCACTGTTTTTGTGTCAAAAAATGAAAAAAGAATTCTGAGCTTTATTTTTGAAAATGGTTCTAAAATGCTTTTTTTAGGCCTGTCCAGAATGTCGCTAGTTCGGCATAACCGGGGTCACTGTTTTTGTGTCACGAAAATGAAGAAAAAAAAATCAGCAATTTTTGGTGAAAATGGTTTTAAATTTTTTTTTTAGACCTGTCCAGAATGTCGCTTTTTCGGCATGATCGGAGTCATCGTTTTTAGGGACAAAATAGAAATCTGCAATTTTTGGTGAAAATGGTTTTAAAAGGTTTTTTAAGGCCTGTCCAGAATGTCGATAGTTCGGCATGACCGGGGTCACTGTTTTTGTGTCACGAAAATGAGAAAAAAATATCTGCAATTTTTTGTGAAAATGGTTCTAAATTTTTTTTTAGGCCTGTCCAGAATGTCGCTTTTTCGGCATGATCGGAGTCATCGTTTTTAGGGACAAAATAGAAATCTGCAATTTTTGTGAAAATGGTTTTAAAATGTTTTTTTAGGCCTGTCCAGAATGTCGATAGTTCGGCATGACCGGGGTCACTGTTTTTGTGTCACGAAAATGAGAAAAAATATCTGCAATTTTTGTGAAAATGGTTCTAAAATTTTTTTTTAGGGCTGTCCAGAATGTCGCTTTTTCGGCATGATCGGAGTCATCGTTTTTAGGGACAAAATAGAAATCTGCAATTTTTTGTGAAAATGGTTTTAAAATGTTTTTTAGGCCTGTCCAGAATGTCGATAGTTCGGCATGACCGGGGTCACTGTTTTTGTGTCACGAAAATGAAAAAAAAATATCTGCAATTTTTTGTGAAAATGGTTCAAAAACATTTTTTTAGGCCTGTCCAGAATGTCGCTTTTTCGGCATGATCGGAGTCATCGTTTTTAGGGACAAAATAGAAATCTGCAATTTTTTGTGAAAATGGTTTTAAAATGTTTTTTAGGCCTGTCCAGAATGTCGATAGTTCGGCATGACCGGGGTCACTGTTTTTGTGTCACGAAAATGAAAAAAAAATATCTGCAATTTTTTGTGAAAATGGTTCTAAAATTCTTTTTTAAGCCTGTCCAGAATGTCGCTTTTTCGGCATGATCAGAGTCATCGTTTTTAGGGACAAAATAGAAATCTGCAATTTTTTGTGAAAATGGTTTTAAAATGTTTTTTTAGGCCTGTCCAGAATGTCGATAGTTCGGCATGACCGGGGTCACTGTTTTTGTGTCAAAAAATGAAAAAAAGCATTCTGAGCTTTTTTTGGAAAATGGTTCTAAAATGCTTTTTTTTTAGGCCTGTCCAAAATGTCGCTAGTTCGGCATGATCGGAGTCATCGTTTTTAGGGACAAAATAGAAATCTGCAATTTTTTGTGAAAATGGTTTTAAAATGTGTTTTTTAGGCCTGTCCAGAATGTCGATAGTTCGGCATGACCGGGGTCACTGTTTTTGTGTCACGAAAATGAGAAAAAAATATCTGCAATTTTTTGTGAAAATGGTTTTAAAATGTTTTTTTTAGGCCTATCCAGATTGTCGATAGTTCGGCATGACCGGGATCACTGTTTTTGTGTCAAAAAATGAAAAAAATAATTCTTAGCTTTTTTTTTGAAAATGGTTCTAAAATGCTTTTTTTTAGGCCTGTCCAGAATGTCGATAGTTCGGCATGACCGGGGTCACTGTTTTTGTGTCAAAAAATGAAAAAAAGAATTCTGAGCTTTATTTTTGAAAATGGTTCTAAAATGCTTTTTTTTAGGCCTGTCCAGAATGTCGCTAGTTCGGCATAACCGGGGTCACTGTTTTTGTGTCACGAAAATGAAGAAAAAAAAATCAGCAATTTTTGGTGAAAATGGTTTTAAATTTTTTTTTAGACCTGTCCAGAATGTCGCTTTTTCGGCATGATCGGAGTCATCGTTTTTAGGGACAAAATAGAAATCTGCAATTTTTGGTGAAAATGGTTTTAAAAGGTTTTTTTAAGGCCTGTCCAGAATGTCGATAGTTCGGCATGACCGGGGTCACTGTTTTTGTGTCACGAAAATGAGAAAAAAATATCTGCAATTTTTTGTGAAAATGGTTCTAAATTTTTTTTTAGGCCTGTCCAGAATGTCGCTTTTTCGGCATGATCGGAGTCATCGTTTTTAGGGACAAAATAGAAATCTGCAATTTTTTGTGAAAATGGTTTTAAAATGTTTTTTTAGGCCTGTCCAGAATGTCGATAGTTCGGCATGACCGGGGTCACTGTTTTTGTGTCACGAAAATGAGAAAAAAATATCTGCAATTTTTTGTGAAAATGGTTCTAAAATTTTTTTTTAGGGCTGTCCAGAATGTCGCTTTTTCGGCATGATCGGAGTCATCGTTTTTAGGGACAAAATAGAAATCTGCAATTTTTTGTGAAAATGGTTTTAAAATGTTTTTTAGGCCTGTCCAGAATGTCGATATTTCGGCATGACCGGGGTCACTGTTTTTGTGTCACGAAAATGAAAAAAAATATCTGCAATTTTTTGTGAAAATGGTTCAAAAACATTTTTTAGGCCTGTCCAGAATGTCGCTTTTCGGCATGATCGGAGTCATCGTTTTTAGGGACAAAATAGAAATCTGCAATTTTTTGTGAAAATGGTTCAAAAAGTTTTTTAGGCCTGTCCAGAATGTCGCTTTTTCGGCATGATCGGAGTCATCGTTTTTAGGGACAAAATAGAAATCTGCAATTTTTTGTGAAAATGGTTTTAAAATGTTTTTATAGGCCTGTCCAGAATGTCGATAGTTCGGCATGACCGGGGTCACTGTTTTTGTGTCACGAAAATGAAAAAAAATATCTGCAATTTTTTGTGAAAATGGTTCTAAATTTTTTTTTAGGCCTGTCCAGAATGTCGCTTTTTCGGCATGATCGGAGTCATCGTTTTTAGGGACAAAATAGAAATCTGCAATTTTTTGTGAAAATGGTTTTAAAATGTTTTTTAGGCCTGTCCAGAATGTCGATAGTTCGGCATGACCGGGGTCACTGTTTTTGTGTCACGAAAATGAAAAAAAATATCTGCAATTTTTTGTGAAAATGGTTCTAAAATTCTTTTTAAGCCTGTCCAGAATGTCGCTTTTTCGGCATGATCAGAGTCATCGTTTTTAGGGACAAAATAGAAATCTGCAATTTTTGTGAAAATGGTATTAAAATGTTTTTTTAGGCCTGTCCAGAATGTCGATAGTTCGGCATGACCGGGGTCACTGTTTTTGTGTCAAAAAATGAAAAAAAGCATTCTGAGCTTTTTTTGGAAAATGGTTCTAAAATGCTTTTTTTTAGGCCTGTCCAAAATGTCGCTAGTTCGGCATGATCGGAGTCATCGTTTTTAGGGACAAAATAGAAATCTGCAATTTTTTGTGAAAATGGTTTTAAAATGTGTTTTTTAGGCCTGTCCAGAATGTCGATAGTTCGGCATGACCGGGGGTCACTGTTTTTGTGTCACGAAAATGAGAAAAAATATCTGCAATTTTTTGTGAAAATGGTTTTAAAATGTTTTTTTTAGGCCTATCCAGATTGTCGATAGTTCGGCATGACCGGGATCACTGTTTTTGTGTCAAAAAATGAAAAAAAGAATTCTTAGCTTTTTTTTGAAAATGGTTCTAAAATGCTTTTTTTTAGGCCTGTCCAGAATGTCGATAGTTCGGCATGACCGGGGTCACTGTTTTTGTGTCAAAAAATGAAAAAAAGAATTCTGAGCTTTATTTTTGAAAATGGTTCTAAAATGCTTTTTTTTAGGCCTGTCCAGAATGTCGCTAGTTCGGCATAACCGGGGTCACTGTTTTTGTGTCACGAAAATGAAGAAAAAAAAATCAGCAATTTTTGGTGAAAATGGTTTTAAATTTTTTTTTTAGACCTGTCCAGAATGTCGCTTTTTCGGCATGATCGGAGTCATCGTTTTTAGGGACAAAATAGAAATCTGCAATTTTTGGTGAAAATGGTTTTAAAAGGTTTTTTTAAGGCCTGTCCAGAATGTCGATAGTTCGGCATGACCGGGGTCACTGTTTTTGTGTCACGAAAATGAGAAAAAAATATCAGCAATTTTTTGTGAAAATGGTTCTAAATTTTTTTTTTAGGCCTGTCCAGAATGTCGCTTTTTCGGCATGATCGGAGTCATCGTTTTTAGGGACAAAATAGAAATCTGCAATTTTTTGTGAAAATGGTTTTAAAATGTTTTTTTAGGCCTGTCCAGAATGTCGATAGTTCGGCATGACCGGGGTCACTGTTTTTGTGTCACGAAAATGAGAAAAAAATATCTGCAATTTTTTGTGAAAATGGTTCTAAAATTTTTTTTTAGGGCTGTCCAGAATGTCGCTTTTTCGGCATGATCGGAGTCATCGTTTTTAGGGACAAAATAGAAATCTGCAATTTTTTGTGAAAATGGTTTTAAAATGTTTTTTAGGCCTGTCCAGAATGTCGATATTTCGGCATGACCGGGGTCACTGTTTTTGTGTCACGAAAATGAAAAAAAAATATCTGCAATTTTTTGTGAAAATGGTTCAAAAACATTTTTTTAGGCCTGTCCAGAATGTCGCTTTTTCGGCATGATCGGAGTCATCGTTTTTAGGGACAAAATAGAAATCTGCAATTTTTTCTGAAAATGGTTTTAAAATGTTTTTTTAGGCCTGTCCAGAATGTCGATAGTTCGGCATGACCGGGGTCACTGTTTTTGTGTCACGAAAATGAAAAAAAAATATCTGCAATTTTTTGTGAAAATGGTTCTAAAATTCTTTTTTAAGCCTGTCCAGAATGTCGCTTTTTCGGCATGATCAGAGTCATCGTTTTTAGGGACAAAATAGAAATCTGCAATTTTTTGTGAAAATGGTATTAAAATGTTTTTTTAGGCCTGTCCAGAATGTCGATAGTTCGGCATGACCGGGGTCACTGTTTTTGTGTCAAAAAATGAAAAAAAGCATTCTGAGCTTTTTTTGGAAAATGGTTCTAAAATGCTTTTTTTTAGGCCTGTCCAAAATGTCGCTAGTTCGGCATGATCGGAGTCATCGTTTTTAGGGACAAAATAGAAATCTGCAATTTTTTGTGAAAATGGTTTTAAAATGTGTTTTTTAGGCCTGTCCAGAATGTCGATAGTTCGGCATGACCGGGGTCACTGTTTTTGTGTCACGAAAATGAGAAAAAAATATCTGCAATTTTTTGTGAAAATGGTTTTAAAATGTTTTTTTAGGCCTGTCCAGATTGTCGATAGTTCGGCATGACCGGGATCACTGTTTTTGTGTCAAAAAATGAAAAAAATAATTCTTAGCTTTTTTTTGAAAATGGTTCTAAAATGCTTTTTTTAGGCCTGTCCAGAATGTCGATAGTTCGGCATGACCGGGGTCACTGTTTTTGTGTCAAAAATGAAAAAAGAATTCTGAGCTTTATTTTTGAAAATGGTTCTAAAATGCTTTTTTTAGGCCTGTCCAGAATGTCGCTAGTTCGGCATAACCGGGGTCACTGTTTTTGTGTCACGAAAATGAAGAAAAAAAATCAGCAATTTTTGGTGAAAATGGTTTTAAATTTTTTTTTGACCTGTCCAGAATGTCGCTTTTCGGCATGATCGGAGTCATCGTTTTTAGGGACAAAATAGAAATCTGCAATTTTTGGTGAAAATGGTTTTAAAAGGTTTTTTTAAGGCCTGTCCAGAATGTCGATAGTTCGGCATGACCGGGGTCACTGTTTTTGTGTCACGAAAATGAGAAAAAAATATCTGCAATTTTTTGTGAAAATGGTTCTAAATTTTTTTTTTAGGCCTGTCCAGAATGTCGCTTTTTCGGCATGATCGGAGTCATCGTTTTTAGGGACAAAATAGAAATCTGCAATTTTTGGTGAAAATGGTTTTAAAATGTTTTTTTAGGCCTGTCCAGAATGTCGATAGTTCGGCATGACCGGGGTCACTGTTTTTGTGTCACGAAAATGAGAAAAAAATATCTGCAATTTTTTGTGAAAATGGTTCAAAAATTTTTTTTTAGGGCTGTCCAGAATGTCGCTTTTTCGGCATGATCGGAGTCATCGTTTTTAGGGACAAAATAGAAATCTGCAATTTTTTGTGAAAATGGTTTTAAAATGTTTTTTAGGCCTGTCCAGAATGTCGATATTTCGGCATGACCGGGGTCACTGTTTTTGTGTCACGAAAATGAAAAAAAAATATCTGCAATTTTTTGTGAAAATGGTTCAAAAACATTTTTTTAGGCCTGTCCAGAATGTCGCTTTTTCGGCATGATCGGAGTCATCGTTTTTAGGGACAAAATAGAAATCTGCAATTTTTTGTGAAAATGGTTTTAAAATGTTTTTTTAGGCCTGTCCAGAATGTCGATAGTTCGGCATGACCGGGGTCACTGTTTTTGTGTCACGAAAATGAAAAAAAATATCAGCAATTTTTTGTGAAAATGGTTCTAAAATTTTTTTAGGGCTGTCCAGAATGTCGCTTTTTCGGCATGATCGGAGTCATCGTTTTTAGGGACAAAATAGAAATCTGCAATTTTTTGTGAAAATGGTTTTAAAATGTTTTTTAGGCCTGTCCAGAATGTCGATATTTCGGCATGACCGGGGTCACTGTTTTTGTGTCACGAAAATGAAAAAAAATATCTGCAATTTTTTGTGAAAATGGTTCTAAAACTTTTTTTAGGCCTGTCCAGAATGTCGCTTTTCGGCATGATCGGAGTCATCGTTTTTAGGGACAAAATAGAAATCTGCAATTTTTGTGAAAATGGTTTTAAAATGTTTTTTTAGGCCTGTCCAGAATGTCGATAGTTCGGCATGACCGGGGTCACTGTTTTTGTGTCACGAAAATGAAAAAAAAATATCTGCAATTTTTTGTGAAAATGGTTCTAAAATTCTTTTTAAGCCTGTCCAGAATGTCGCTTTTTCGGCATGATCAGAGTCATCGTTTTTAGGGACAAAATAGAAATCTGCAATTTTTTGTGAAAATGGTATTAAAATGTTTTTTTAGGCCTGTCCAGAATGTCGATAGTTCGGCATGACCGGGGTCACTGTTTTTGTGTCAAAAAATGAAAAAAAGCATTCTGAGCTTTTTTTTGGAAAATGGTTCTAAAATGCTTTTTTTTAGGCCTGTCCAAAATGTCGCTAGTTCGGCATGATCGGAGTCATCGTTTTTAGGGACAAAATAGAAATCTGCAATTTTTGTGAAAATGGTTTTAAAATGTGTTTTTTAGGCCTGTCCAGAATGTCGATAGTTCGGCATGACCGGGGTCACTGTTTTTGTGTCACGAAAATGAGAAAAAAATATCTGCAATTTTTTGTGAAAATGGTTTTAAAATGTTTTTTTTAGGCCTATCCAGATTGTCGATAGTTCGGCATGACCGGGATCACTGTTTTTGTGTCAAAAAATGAAAAAAAGAATTCTTAGCTTTTTTTTTGAAAATGGTTCTAAAATGCTTTTTTTTAGGCCTGTCCAGAATGTCGATAGTTCGGCATGACCGGGGTCACTGTTTTTGTGTCAAAAAATGAAAAAAATAATTCTGAGCTTTATTTTTGAAAATGGTTCTAAAATGCTTTTTTTTAGGCCTGTCCAGAATGTCGCTAGTTCGGCATAACCGGGGTCACTGTTTTTGTGTCACGAAAATGAAGAAAAAAAAATCAGCAATTTTTGGTGAAAATGGTTTTAAATTTTTTTTTTAGACCTGTCCAGAATGTCGCTTTTTCGGCATGATCGGAGTCATCGTTTTTAGGGACAAAATAGAAATCTGCAATTTTTGGTGAAAATGGTTTTAAAAGGTTTTTTTAAGGCCTGTCCAGAATGTCGATAGTTCGGCATGACCGGGGTCACTGTTTTTGTGTCACGAAAATGAGAAAAAAATATCTGCAAGTTTTTGTGAAAATGGTTCTAAATTTTTTTTTTAGGCCTGTCCAGAATGTCGCTTTTCGGCATGATCGGAGTCATCGTTTTTAGGGACAAAATAGAAATCTGCAATTTTTGTGAAAATGGTTTTAAAATGTTTTTTTAGGCCTGTCCAGAATGTCGATAGTTCGGCATGACCGGGGTCACTGTTTTTGTGTCACGAAAATGAGAAAAAAATATCTGCAATTTTTTGTGAAAATGGTTCTAAAATTTTTTTTTAGGGCTGTCCAGAATGTCGCGTTTTCGGCATGATCGGAGTCATCGTTTTTAGGGACAAAATAGAAATCTGCAATTTTTTGTGAAAATGGTTTTAAAATGTTTTTTAGGCCTGTCCAGAATGTCGATATTTCGGCATGACCGGGGTCACTGTTTTTGTGTCACGAAAATGAAAAAAAAATATCTGCAATTTTTGTGAAAATGGTTCAAAAACATTTTTTTAGGCCTGTCCAGAATGTCGCTTTTTCGGCATGATCGGAGTCATCGTTTTTAGGGACAAAATAGAAATCTGCAATTTTTTCTGAAAATGGTTTTAAAATGTTTTTTAGGCCTGTCCAGAATGTCGATAGTTCGGCATGACCGGGGTCACTGTTTTTGTGTCACGAAAATGAAAAAAAATATCAGCAATTTTTTGTGAAAATGGTTCTAAAATTTTTTTTAGGCCTGTCCAGAATGTCGCTTTTTCGGCATGATCGGAGTCATCGTTTTTAGGGACAAAATAGAAATCTGCAATTTTTTGTGAAAATGGTTTTAAAATGTTTTTTAGGCCTGTCCAGAATGTCGATAGTTCGGCATGACCGGGGTCACTGTTTTTGTGTCACGAAAATGAGAAAAAAATATCTGCAATTTTTTGTGAAAATGGTTCTACATTTTTTTTTAGGCCTGTCCAGAATGTCGCTTTTTCGGCATGATCGGAGTCATCGTTTTTAGGGACAAAATAGAAATCTGCAATTTTTTGTGAAAATGGTTTTAAAATGTTTTTTTAGGCCTGTCCAGAATGTCGATAGTTCGGTATGACCGGGGTCACTGTTTTTGTGTCAAAAAATGAAGAAAAAAAAATCAGCCATTTTTGGTGAAAATGTTTTTAAAAAATTTTTTAGGCCTGTCCAGAATGTCGCTTTTTCGGCATGATCGGAGTCAACGTTTTTAGGGACAAAATAGAAATCTGCAATTTTTGGTGAAAATGGTTTTAAAATGTTTTTTTTAGGCCTGTCCAGTATGTCAATAGTTCTGCATGACCGGGGTCACTGTTTTTGTGTCAAAAAATGAAAAAAAGAATTCTGAGCTTTTTTTTGAAAATGGTTCTAAAATGCTTTTTTTTTAGGCCTGTTCAGAATGTCGCTAGTTCGGCATAACCGGGGTCACTGTTTTTGTGTCACGAAAATGAAGAAAAAAAAATCAGCAATTTTTGGTGAAAATGGTTTTAAAAATTTTTTTAGGCCTGTCCAGAATGTCGCTTTTTCGGCATGATCGGAGTCATCGTTTTTAGGGACAAAATAGAAATCTGCAATTTTTGTGAAAATGGTTTTAAAATGTTTTTTTAGGCCTGTCCAGAATGTCGCTAGTTCGGCATGATCGGAGTCATCGTTTTTAGGGACAAAATGAAGAAAATCTGCAATTTTTTGTGAAAATGGTATTAATTTTTTTTTAGGCCTGTCCAGAATGTCGCTTTTTCGGCATGATCGGAGTCATCGTTTTTAGGGACAAAATAGAAATCTGCAATTTTTTGTGAAAATGGTTTTAAAATGTTTTTTTAGGCCTGTCCAGAATGTCGATAGTTCGGCATGACCGGGGTCACTGTTTTTGTGTCACGAAAATGAGAAAAAAATATCTGCAATTTTTTGTGAAAATGGTTCTAAATTCTTTTTTAGGCCTGTCCAGAATGTCGCTTTTCGGCATGATCGGAGTCATCGTTTTTAGGGACAAAATAGAAATCTGCAATTTTTTGTGAAAATGGTTTTAAAATGTTTTTTAGGCCTGTCCAGAATGTCGATAGTTCGGCATGACCGGGGTCACTGTTTTTGTGTCAAAAAATGAAAAAAAGCATTCTGAGCTTTTTTTGGAAAATGGTTCTAAAATGCTTTTTTTTAGGCCTGTCCAAAATGTCGCTAGTTCGGCATGATCGGAGTCATCGTTTTTAGGGACAAAATAGAAATCTGCAATTTTTTGTGAAAATGGTTTTAAAATGTTTTTTTAGGCCTGTCCAGAATGTCGATAGTTCGGCATGACCGGGGTCACTGTTTTTGTGTCACGAAAATGAGAAAAAATATCTGACAATTTTTTGTGAAAATGGTTCTAAAATGTTTTTTTAGGCCTGTCCAGAATGTCGATAGTTCGGCATGATCGGGATCACTGTTTTTGTGTCACGAAAATGAAAAAAGAAATCTAGCAATTTTTTGTGAAAATGGTTCTAAAATGTTTTTTTTAGGCCTGTCCAGAATGTCGATAGTTCGGCATGACCGGGGTCACTGTTTTTGTGTCAAAAATGAAAAAAGAATTCTGAGCTTATTTTTGAAAATGGTTCTAAAATGCTTTTTTTAGGCCTGTCCAGAATGTCGCTAGTTCGGCATAACCGGGGTCACTGTTTTTGTGTCACGAAAATGAAGAAAAAAATCAGCAATTTTTGGTGAAAATGGTTTTAAAATTTTTTTAGGCCTGTCCAGAATGTCGCTTTTTCGGCATGATCGGAGTCATCGTTTTTAGGGACAAAATAGAAATCTGCAATTTTTGGTGAAAATGGTTTTAAAAGGTTTTTTTAAGGCCTGTCCAGAATGTCGATAGTTCGGCATGACCGGGGTCACTGTTTTTGTGTCACGAAAATGAGAAAAAAATATCTGCAATTTTTTGTGAAAATGGTTCTAAATTTTTTTTTTAGGCCTGTCCAGAATGTCGCTTTTTCGGCATGATCGGAGTCATCGTTTTTAGGGACAAAATAGAAATCTGCAATTTTTTGTGAAAATGGTTTTAAAATGTTTTTTAGGCCTGTCCAGAATGTCGATATTTCGGCATGACCGGGGTCACTGTTTTTGTGTCACGAAAATGAAAAAAAATATCTGCAATTTTTGTGAAAATGGTTCAAAAACATTTTTTAGGCCTGTCCAGAATGTCGCTTTTTCGGCATGATCGGAGTCATCGTTTTTAGGGACAAAATAGAAATCTGCAATTTTTTGTGAAAATGGTTTTAAAATGTTTTTTTAGGCCTGTCCAGAATGTCGATAGTTCGGCATGACCGGGGTCACTGTTTTTGTGTCACGAAAATGAAAAAAAAATATCAGCAATTTTTTGTGAAAATGGTTCTAAAAATTTTTTTTAGGCCTGTCCAGAATGTCGCTTTTTCGGCATGATCGGAGTCATTGTTTTTAGGGACAAAATAGAAATCTGCAATTTTTTGTGAAAATGGTTTTAAAATGTTTTTTTAGGCCTGTCCAGAATGTCGATAGTTCGGCATGACCGGGGTCACTGTTTTTGTGTCACGAAAATGAGAAAAAAATATCTGCAATTTTTTGTGAAAATGGTTCTACATTTTTTTTAGGCCTGTCCAGAATGTCGCTTTTCGGCATGATCGGAGTCATCGTTTTTAGGGACAAAATAGAAATCTGCAATTTTTTGTGAAAATGGTTTTAAAATGTTTTTTTAGGCCTGTCCAGAATGTCGATATTTCGGCATGACCGGGGTCACTGTTTTTGTGTCATGAAAATGAAAAAAAATATCTGCAATTTTTTGTGAAAATGGTTCAAAAACATTTTTTTAGGCCTGTCCAGAATGTCGCTTTTTCGGCATGATCGGAGTCAACGTTTTTAGGGACAAAATAGAAATCTGCAATTTTTGGTGAAAATGGTTTTAAAATGTTTTTTTTAGGCCTGTCCAGTATGTCAATAGTTCTGCATGACCGGGGTCACTGTTTTTGTGTCAAAAAATGAAAAAAAGATTTCTGAGCTTTTTTTTGAAAATGGTTCTAAAATGCTTTTTTTTAGGCCTGTTCAGAATGTCGCTAGTTCGGCATAACCGGGGTCACTGTTTTTGTGTCACGAAAATGAAGAAAAAAAATCAGCAATTTTTGGTGAAAATGGTTTTAAAAATTTTTTTAGGCCTGTCCAGAATGTCGCTTTTTCGGCATGATCGGAGTCATCGTTTTTAGGGACAAAATAGAAATCTGCAATTTTTTGTGAAAATGGTTTTAAAATGTTTTTTTTAGGCCTGTCCAGAATGTCGATAGTTCGGTATGACCGGGGTCACTGTTTTTGTGTCAAAAATGAAGAAAAAAAATCAGCAATTTTTGGTGAAAATGGTTTTAAAAATTTTTTAGGCCTGTCCAGAATGTCGCTTTTTCGGCATGATCGGAGTCAACGTTTTTAGGGACAAAATAGAAATCTGCAATTTTTGGTGAAAATGGTTTTAAAATGTTTTTTTTAGGCCTGTCCAGTATGTCAATAGTTCTGCATGACCGGGGTCACTGTTTTTGTGTCAAAAAATGAAAAAAGAATTCTGAGCTTTTTTTGAAAATGGTTCTAAAATGCTTTTTTTAGGCCTGTTCAGAATGTCGCTAGTTCGGCATAACCGGGGTCACTGTTTTTGTGTCACGAAAATGAAGAAAAAAAATCAGCAATTTTTGGTGAAAATGTTTTTAAAAATTTTTTTTAGGCCTGTCCAGGATGTCGCTTTTTCGGCATGATCGGAGTCATCGTTTTTAGGGACAAAATAGAAATCTGCAATTTTTGTGAAAATGGTTTTAAAATGTTTTTTTAGGCCTGTCCAGAATGTCGATAGTTCGGCATGACCGGGGTCACTGTTTTTGTGTCACGAAAATGAAAAAAAATATCTGCAATTTTTTGTGAAAATGGTTCTAAATTTTTTTTTAGGCCTGTCAAGAATGTCGCTTTTTCGGCATGATCGGAGTCATCGTTTTTAGGGACAAAATAGAAATCTGCAATTTTTGTGAAAATGGTTTTAAAATGTGTTTTTTAGGCCTGTCCAGAATGTCGATAGTTCGGCATGACCGGGGTCACTGTTTTTGTGTCAAAAAATGAAAAAAAGCATTCTGAGCATTTTTAAAAAAATGGTTCTAAATTGCTTTTTTTTAGGCCTGTCCAGAATGTCGCTATTTCGGCATGATCGGAGTCATCGTTTTTGGTGACAAAAATAGAAATCTAAAATTTTTGTGAAAATGGTTTTAAAATGTTTTTTTAGGCCTGTCCAGAATGTCGATAGTTCGGTATGACCGGGGTCACTGTTTTTGTGTCAAAAATGAAGAAAAAAAATCAGCCATTTTTGGTGAAAATGGTTTTAAAAAAATTTTTAGGCCTGTCCAGAATGTCGCTTTTTCGGCATGATCGGAGTCAACGTTTTTAGGGACAAAATAGAAATCTGCAATTTTTGGTGAAAATGGTTTTAAAATGTTTTTTTAGGCCTGTCCAGTATGTCGATAGTTCTGCATGACCGGGGTCACTGTTTTTGTGTCAAAAAATGAAAAAAGAATTCTGAGCTTTTTTTTGAAAATGGTTCTAAAATGCTTTTTTTAGGCCTGTTCAGAATGTCGCTAGTTCGGCATAACCGGGGTCACTGTTTTTGTGTCACGAAAATGAAGAAAAAAAAATCAGCAATTTTTGGTGAAAATGGTTTTAAAATTTTTTTAGGCCTGTCCAGAATGTCGCTTTTTCGGCATGATCGGAGTCATCGTTTTTAGGGACAAAATAGAAATCTGCAATTTTTGTGAAAATGGTTTTAAAATGTTTTTTTAGGCCTGTCCAGAATGTCGATAGTTCGGTATGACCGGGGTCACTGTTTTTGTGTCAAAAATGAAGAAAAAATATCAGCCATTTTTGGTGAAAATGTTTGAAAAAAATTTTTTAGGCCTGTCCAGAATGTCGCTTTTTCGGCATGATCGGAGTCATCGTTTTTAGGGACAAAATAGAAATCTGCAATTTTTGGTGAAAATGGTTTTAAAATGTTTTTTTAGGCCTGTCCAGTATGTCGATAGTTCGGCATGACCGGGGTCACTGTTTTTGTGTCAAAAAATGAAAAAGAATTCTGAGCTTTTTTTTGAAAATGGTTCTAAAATGCTTTTTTTAGGCCTGTTCAGAATGTCGCTAGTTCGGCATAACCGGGGTCACTGTTTTTGTGTCACGAAAATGAAGAAAAAAAAATCAGCAATTTTTGGTGAAAATGGTTTTTAAAAATTTTTTTAGGCCTGTCCAGAATGTCGCTTTTTCGGCATGATCGGAGTCATCGTTTTTAGGGACAAAATAGAAATCTGCAATTTTTTGTGAAAATGGTTTTAAAATGTTTTTTTAGGCCTGTCCAGAATGTCGATAGTTCGGCATGACCGGGGTCACTGTTTTTGTGTCACGAAAATGAGAAAAAATATCTGCAATTTTTTGTGAAAATGGTTCTAAATTCTTTTTTAGGCCTGTCCAGAATGTCGCTTTTTCGGCATGATCGGAGTCATCGTTTTTAGGGACAAAATAGAAATCTGCAATTTTTTGTGAAAATGGTATTAAAATGTTTTTTTAGGCCTGTCCAGAATGTCGATAGTTCGGCATGACCGGGGTCACTGTTTTTGTGTCAAAAAATGAAAAAAAGCATTCTGAGCTTTTTTTTGGAAAATGGTTCTAAAATGCTTTTTTTTTAGGCCTGTCCAAAATGTCGCTAGTTCGGCATGATCGGAGTCATCGTTTTTAGGGACAAAATAGAAATCTGCAATTTTTTGTGAAAATGGTTTTAAAATGTTTTTTTAGGCCTGTCCAGAATGTCGATAGTTCGGCATGACCGGAGTCACTGTTTTTGTGTCAAAAAATGAAAAAAAAAAATCTGACCTTTTTTTGTGAAAATGGTTCTAAAATGTTTTTTTTAGACCTGTCCAGAATGTCGCTTTTTCGGCATGATCGGGGTCGCTGTTTTTGTGTCACGAAAATGAAGAAAAAAAAATCAGCAATTTTTGGTGAAAATGGTTTTAAATTTTTTTTTAGACCTGTCCAGAATGTCGCTTTTTCGGCATGATCGGAGTCATCGTTTTTAGGGACAAAATAGAAATCTGCAATTTTTGGTGAAAATGGTTTTAAAATGTTTTTTTAGGCCTGTCCAGAATGTCGATAGTTCGGCATGACCGGGGTCACTGTTTTTGTGTCACGAAAATGAGAAAAAAATATCTGCAATGTTTTGTGAAAATGGTTCTAAATTTTTTTTTAGGCCTGTCCAGAATGTCGCTTTTTCGGCATGATCGGAGTCATCGTTTTTAGGGACAAAATAGAAATCTGCAATTTTTTGTGAAAATGGTTTTAAAATGTTTTTTTTAGGCCTGTCCAGAATGTCGATAGTTCGGCATGACCGGGGTCACTGTTTTTGTGTCAAAAAATGAAAAAAGAATTCTGAGCTTTTTTTTGAAAATGGTTCTAAAATGTTTTTTTTTAGGCCTGTCCAGAATGTCGATAGTTCGGCATAACCGGGGTCACTGTTTTTGTGTCACGAAAATGAAGAAAAAAAAATCAGCAATTTTTGGTGAAAATGGTTTTAAAAATTTTTTTTAGGCCTGTCCAGAATGTGGCTTTTTCGGCATGATCGGAGTCATCGTTTTTAGGGACAAAATAGAAATCTGCAATTTTTGTTGAAAATGGTTTTTAATTGTTTTTTTAGGCCTGTCCAGAATGTCGATAGTTCGGCATGACCGGGGTCACTGTTTTTGTGTCACGAAAATGAGAAAAAAATATCTGCAATTTTTTGTGAAAATGGTTCTAAATTTTTTTTTAGGCCTGTCCAGAATGTCGCTTTTTCGGCATGATCGGAGTCATCGTTTTTAGGGACAAAATAGAAATCTGCAATTTTTGTGAAAATGGTTTTAAAATGTGTTTTTTAGGCCTGTCCAGAATGTCGATAGTTCGGCATGACCGGGGTCACTGTTTTTGTGTCAAAAAATGAAAAAAGCATTCTGAGCATTTTTTAAAAAAATGGTTCTAAATTGCTTTTTTTTTAGGCCTGTCCAAAATGTCGCTAGTTCGGCATGATCGGAGTCATCGTTTTTGTTGACAAAAATAGAAATCTAAAATTTTTGTGAAAATGGTTTTAAAATGTTTTTTTAGGCCTGTCCAGAATGTCGATAGTTCGGTATGACCGGGGTCACTGTTTTTGTGTCAAAAATGAAGAAAAAAAAATCAGCCATTTTTGGTGAAAATGTTTTAAAAAAAATTTTTTAGGCCTGTCCAGAATGTCGCTGTTTCGGCATGATCGGAGTCAACGTTTTTAGGGACAAAATAGAAATCTGCAATTTTTGGTGAAAATGGTTTTAAAATGTTTTTTTTAGGCCTGTCCAGTATGTCAATAGTTCTGCATGACCGGGGTCACTGTTTTTGTGTCAAAAAATGAAAAAAAGAATTCTGAGCTTTTTTTTTGAAAATGGTTCTAAAATGCTTTTTTGTTTAGGCCTGTTCAGAATGTCGCTAGTTCGGCATAACCGGGGTCACTGTTTTTGTGTCACGAAAATGAAGAAAAAAAAATCAGCAATTTTTGGTGAAAATGGTTTTTAAAATTTTTTTAGGCCTGTCCAGAATGTCGCTTTTTCGGCATGATCGGAGTCATCGTTTTTAGGGACAAAATAGAAATCTGCAATTTTTTGTGAAAATGGTTTTAAAATGTTTTTTTAGGCCTGTCCAGAATGTCGATAGTTCGGCATGACCGGGGTCACTGTTTTTGTGTCACGAAAATGAAAAAAAAATATCTGCAATTTTTTGTGAAAATGGTTCTAAAATTCTTTTTTAGGCCTGTCCAGAATGTCGCTTTTCGGCATGATCGGAGTCATCGTTTTTAGGGACAAAATAGAAATCTGCAATTTTTTGTGAAAATGGTTTTAAAATGTTTTTTTAGGCCTGTCCAGAATGTCGATAGTTCGGCATGACCGGGGTCACTGTTTTTGTGTCACGAAAATGAAAAAAAATATCTGCAATTTTTTGTGAAAATGGTTCTAAAATGCTTTTTTTAGGCCTGTCCAGAATGTCGATAGTTCGGCATGACCGGAGTCACTGTTTTTGTGTCAAAAATGAAAAGAAATCTGACATTTTTTGTGAAAATGGTTCTAAAATGTTTTTTTTAGGCCTGTCCAGAATGTCGATAGTTCGGCATGATCGGGGTCGCTGTTTTTGTGTCACGAAAATGAAGAAAAAAAATCAGCAATTTTTGGTGAAAATGGTTTTAAATTTTTTTTAGACCTGTCCAGAATGTCGCTTTTTCGGCATGATCGGAGTCATCGTTTTTAGGGACAAAATAGAAATCTGCAATTTTTGGTGAAAATGGTTTTAAAATGTTTTTTAAGGCCTGTCCAGAATGTCGATAGTTCGGCATGACCGGGGTCACTGTTTTTGTGTCACGAAAATGAGAAAAAAATATCTGCAATTTTTTGTGAAAATGGTTCTAAATTTTTTTTTAGGCCTGTCCAGAATGTCGCTTTTCGGCATGATCGGAGTCATCGTTTTTAGGGACAAAATAGAAATCTGCAATTTTTGTGAAAATGGTTTTAAAATGGTTTTTTTAGGCCTGTCCAGTATGTCGATAGTTCTGCATGACCGGGGTCACTGTTTTTGTGTCAAAAAATGAAAAAAAGAATTCTGAGCTTTTTTTGAAAATGGTTCTAAAATGCTTTTTTTAGGCCTGTCCAGAATGTCGATAGTTCGGCATAACCGGGGTCACTGTTTTTGTGTCACGAAAATGAAGAAAAAAAATCAGCAATTTTTGGTGAAAATGTTTTTAAAAAATTTTTTTAGGCCTGTCCAGAATGTTGCTTTTTCGGCATGATCGGAGTCATCGTTTTTAGGGACAAAATAGAAATCTGCAATTTTTGGTGAAAATGGTTTTAAAATGTTTTTTTTAGGCCTGTCCAGAATGTCGATAGTTCGGCATGACCGGGGTCACTGTTTTTGTGTCACGAAAATGAGAAAAAAATATCTGCAATTTTTTGTGAAAATGGTTCTAAATTTTTTTTAGGCCTGTCCAGAATGTCGCTTTTTCGGCATGATCGGAGTCATCGTTTTTAGGGACAAAATAGAAATCTGCAATTTTTTGTGAAAATGGTTTTAAAATGTGTTTTTTAGGCCTGTCCAGAATGTCGATAGTTCGGCATGACCGGGGTCACTGTTTTTGTGTCAAAAAATGAAAAAAGCATTCTGAGCATTTTTTAAAAAAATGGTTCTAAATTGCTTTTTTTTAGGCCTGTCCAAAATGTCGCTAGTTCGGCATGATCGGAGTCATCGTTTTTGTTGACAAAAATAGAAATCTAAAATTTTTGTGAAAATGGTTTTAAAATGTTTTTTTAGGCCTGTCCAGAATGTCGATAGTTCGGTATGACCGGGGTCACTGTTTTTGTGTCACAAAATGAAGAAAAAAAATCAGCAATTTTTGGTGAAAATGGTTTTAAAAAATTTTTTAGGCCTGTCCAGAATGTCGCTGTTTCGGCATGATCGGAGTCAACGTTTTTAGGGACAAAATAGAAATCTGCAATTTTTGGTGAAAATGGTTTTAAAATGTTTTTTTAGGCCTGTCCAGTATGTCGATAGTTCTGCATGACCGGGGTCACTGTTTTTGTGTCAAAAAATGAAAAAAGAATTCTGAGCTTTTTTTTGAAAATGGTTCTAAAATGCTTTTTTTAGGCCTGTTCAGAATGTCGCTAGTTCGGCATAACCGGGGTCACTGTTTTTGTGTCACGAAAATGAAGAAAAAAAAATCAGCAATTTTTGGTGAAAATGGTTTTAAAATTTTTTTTAGGCCTGTCCAGAATGTCGCTTTTTCGGCATGATCGGAGTCATCGTTTTTAGGGACAAAATAGAAATCTGCAATTTTTTGTGAAAATGGTTTTAAAATGTTTTTTTAGGCCTGTCCAGAATGTCGATAGTTCGGCATGACCGGGGTCACTGTTTTTGTGTCACGAAAATGAAAAAAAAATATCTGCAATTTTTTGTGAAAATGGTTCTAAAATTCTTTTTTAGGCCTGTCCAGAATGTCGCTTTTTCGGCATGATCGGAGTCATCGTTTTTAGGGACAAAATAGAAATCTGCAATTTTTTGTGAAAATGGTTTTAAAATGTTTTTTTAGGCCTGTCCAGAATGTCGATAGTTCGGCATGACCGGGGTCACTGTTTTTGTGTCACGAAAATGAAAAAAAAATATCTGCAATTTTTTGTGAAAATGGTTCTAAAATTCTTTTTAGGCCTGTCCAGAATGTCGCTTTTTCGGCATGATCGGAGTCATCGTTTTTAGGGACAAAATAGAAATCTGCAATTTTTTGTGAAAATGGTTTTAAAATGTTTTTTTTAGGCCTGTCCAGAATGTCGATAGTTCGGTATGACCGGGGTCACTGTTTTTGTGTCAAAAATGAAGAAAAAAAATCAGCCATTTTTGGTGAAAATGTTTTAAAAAAATTTTTTAGGCCTGTCCAGAATGTCGCTTTTCGGCATGATCGGAGTCAACGTTTTTAGGGACAAAATAGAAATCTGCAATTTTTGGTGAAAATGGTTTTAAAATGTTTTTTTAGGCCTGTCCAGTATGTCAATAGTTCTGCATGACCGGGGTCACTGTTTTTGTGTCAAAAATGAAAAAAGAATTCTGAGCTTTTTTTGAAAATGGTTCTAAAATGCTTTTTTTTAGGCCTGTTCAGAATGTCGCTAGTTCGGCATAACCGGGGTCACTGTTTTTGTGTCACGAAAATGAAGAAAAAAAAATCAGCAATTTTTGGTGAAAATGGTTTTAAAATGTTTTTTAGGCCTGTCCAGAATGTCGATAGTTCGGCATGACCGGGGTCACTGTTTTTGTGTCACGAAAATGAGAAAAAATATCTGCAATTTTTTGTGAAAATGGTTCTACATTTTTTTTTTAGGACTGTCCAGAATGTCGCTTTTTCGGCATGATCGGAGTCATCGTTTTTAGGGACAAAATAGAAATCTGCAATTTTTTGTGAAAATGGTTTTAAAATGTTTTTTTAGGCCTGTCCAGAATGTCGATAGTTCGGCATGACCGGGGTCACTGTTTTTGTGTCAAAAATGAAAAAAAGCATTCTGAGCTTTTTTTGGAAAATGGTTCTAAAATGCTTTTTTTTAGGCCTGTCCAGAATGTCGCTAGTTCGGCATGATCGGAGTCATCGTTTTTAGGGACAAAATAGAAATCTGCAATTTTTTGTGAAAATGGTTTTAAAATGTGTTTTTTAGGCCTGTCCAGAATGTCGATAGTTCGGCATGACCGGGGTCACTGTTTTTGTGTCACGAAAATGAAGAAAAAATATTTTCAATTTTTTGTGAAAATGGTTTTTAAATGTTTTTTTAGGCCTGTCCAGAATGTCGCTTTTCGGCATGATCGGAGTCATCGTTTTTAGGGACAAAATAGAAATCTGCAATTTTTGGTGAAAATGGTTTTAAAATGTTTTTTTAGGCCTGTCCAGAATGTCGATAGTTCGGCATGACCGGGGTCACTGTTTTTGTGTCACGAAAATGAGAAAAAATATCTGCAATTTTTTGTGAAAATGGTTCTAAATTTTTTTTAGGCCTGTCCAGAATGTCGCTTTTTCGGCATGATCGGAGTCAACGTTTTTAGGGACAAAATAGAAATCTGCAATTTTTTGTGAAAATGGTTTTAAAATGTGTTTTTTAGGCCTGTCCAGAATGTCGATAGTTCGGCATGACCGGGGTCACTGTTTTTGTGTCACAAAATGAAAAAAGCATTCTGAGCATTTTTTAAAAAATGGTTCTAAATTGCTTTTTTTAGGCCTGTCCAAAATGTCGCTTAGTTCGGCATGATCGGAGTCATCGTTTTTGTTGACAAAAATAGAAATCTAAAATTTTTGTGAAAATGGTTTTAAAATGTTTTTTTAGGCCTGTCCAGAATGTCGATAGTTCGGTATGACCGGGGTCACTGTTTTTGTGTCACAAAATGAAGAAAAAAAATCAGCCATTTTTGGTGAAAATGGTTTTAAAAAATTTTTTAGGCCTGTCCAGAATGTCGCTGTTTCGGCATGATCGGAGTCAACGTTTTTAGGGACAAAATAGAAATCTGCAATTTTTGGTGAAAATGGTTTTAAAATGTTTTTTTAGGCCTGTCCAGTATGTCAATAGTTCTGCATGACCGGGGTCACTGTTTTTGTGTCAAAAATGAAAAAAAGAATTCTGAGCTTTTTTTTGAAAATGGTTCTAAAATGCTTTTTTTTAGGCCTGTCCAGAATGTCGCTAGTTCGGCATAACCGGGGTCACTGTTTTTGTGTCACGAAAATGAAGAAAAAAAATCAGCAATTTTTGGTGAAAATGGTTTTTAAAATTTTTTTTAGGCCTGTCCAGAATGTCGCTTTTTCGGCATGATCGGAGTCATCGTTTTTAGGGACAAAATAGAAATCTGCAATTTTTTGTGAAAATGGTTTTAAAATGTTTTTTAGGCCTGTCCAGAATGTCGATAGTTCGGCATGACCGGGGTCACTGTTTTTGTGTCACGAAAATGAAAAAAAAAATATCTGCAATTTTTTGTGAAAATGGTTCTAAAATTCTTTTTTAAGCCTGTCCAGAATGTCGCTTTTTCGGCATGATCGGAGTCATCGTTTTTAGGGACAAAATAGAAATCTGCAATTTTTTGTGAAAATGGTTTTAAAATGTTTTTTTAGGCCTGTCCAGAATGTCGATAGTTCGGCATGACCGGGGTCACTGTTTTTGTGTCACGAAAATGAAAAAAAATATCTGCAATTTTTTGTGAAAATGGTTCTAAAATTTTTTTTTAGGCCTGTCCAGAATGTCGCTTTTTCGGCATGATCGGAGTCATCGTTTTTAGGGACAAAATAGAAATCTGCAATTTTTTGTGAAAATGGTTTTAAAATGTTTTTTTTTAGGCCTGTCCAGAATGTCGATAGTTCGGCATGACCGGGGTCACTGTTTTTGTGTCAAAAAATGAAAAAAGCATTCTGAGCATTTTTTAAAAAAATGGTTCTAAATTGCTTTTTTTTTAGGCCTGTCCAAAATGTCGCTAGTTCGGCATGATCGGAGTCATCGTTTTTGTTGACAAAAATAGAAATCTAAAATTTTTTGTGAAAATGGTTTTAAAATGTTTTTTTTAGGCCTGTCCAGAATGTCGATAGTTCGGTATGACCGGGGTCACTGTTTTTGTGTCAAAAAATGAAGAAAAAAAATCAGCCATTTTTGGTGAAAATGGTTTTAAAAAAATTTTTTTAGGCCTGTCCAGAATGTCGCTGTTTCGGCATGATCGGAGTCAACGTTTTTAGGGACAAAATAGAAATCTGCAATTTTTGGTGAAAATGGTTTTAAAATGTTTTTTTTAGGCCTGTCCAGTATGTCAATAGTTCTGCATGACCGGGGTCACTGTTTTTGTGTCAAAAAATGAAAAAAAGAATTCTGAGCTTTTTTTTGAAAATGGTTCTAAAATGCTTTTTTTTTAGGCCTGTTCAGAATGTCGCTAGTTCGGCATAACCGGGGTCACTGTTTTTGTGTCACGAAAATGAAGAAAAAAAATCAGCAATTTTTGGTGAAAATGGTTTTAAAATTTTTTTAGGCCTGTCCAGAATGTCGCTTTTCGGCATGATCGGAGTCATCGTTTTTAGGGACAAAATAGAAATCTGCAATTTTTGTGAAAATGGTTTTAAAATGTTTTTTTAGGCCTGTCCAGAATGTCGATAGTTCGGCATGACCGGGGTCACTGTTTTTGTGTCACGAAAATGAAAAAAATATCTGCAATTTTTTGTGAAAATGGTTCTAAAATTCTTTTTTAGGCCTGTCCAGAATGTCGCTTTTCGGCATGATCGAGTCATCGTTTTTAGGGACAAAATAGAAATCTGCAATTTTTTGTGAAAATGGTTTTAAAATGTTTTTTTAGGCCTGTCCAGAATGTCGATAGTTCGGCATGACCGGGGTCACTGTTTTTGTGTCACGAAAATGAAAAAAAATATCTGCAATTTTTTGTGAAAATGGTTCTAAAATTCTTTTTTAAGCCTGTCCAGAATGTCGCTTTTCGGCATGATCGGAGTCATCGTTTTTAGGGACAAAATAGAAATCTGCAATTTTTTGTGAAAATGGTTTTAAAATGTTTTTTTAGGCCTGTCCAGAATGTCGATAGTTCGGTATGACCGGGGTCACTGTTTTTGTGTCACGAAAATGAAGAAAAAAAATCAGCAATTTTTGGTGAAAATGGTTTTAAAAATTTTTTAGGCCTGTCCAGAATGTCGCTTTTCGGCATGATCGGAGTCAACGTTTTTAGGGACAAAATAGAAATCTGCAATTTTTGGTGAAAATGGTTTTAAAATGTTTTTTTAGGCCTGTCCAGTATGTCAATAGTTCTGCATGACCGGGGTCACTGTTTTTGTGTCAAAAAATGAAAAAAGAATTCTGAGCTTTTTTTTTGAAAATGGTTCTAAAATGCTTTTTTTAGGCCTGTCCAGAATGTCGCTAGTTCGGCATAATCGGAGTCATCGTTTTTGTGTCACGAAAATGAAGAAAAAAATCAGCAATTTTTGGTGAAAATGGTTTTAAAATGTTTTTTTAGGCCTGTCCAGAATGTCGATAGTTCGGCATGACCGGGGTCACTGTTTTTGTGTCACGAAAATGAGAAAAAATATCTGCAATTTTTTGTGAAAATGGTTCTACATTCTTTTTTAGGCCTGTCCAGAATGTCGCTTTTTCGGCATGATCGGAGTCATCGTTTTTAGGGACAAAATAGAAATCTGCAATTTTTTGTGAAAATGGTTTTAAAATGTTTTTTAGGCCTGTCCAGAATGTCGATAGTTCGGCATGACCGGGGTCACTGTTTTTGTGTCAAAAAATGAAAAAAGCATTCTGAGCTTTTTTTGGAAAATGGTTCTAAAATGCTTTTTTTTAGGCCTGTCCAGAATGTCGCTAGTTCGGCATGATCGGAGTCATCGTTTTTAGGGACAAAATAGAAATCTGCAATTTTTTGTGAAAATGGTTTTAAAATGTTTTTTTTAGGCCTGTCCAGAATGTCGATAGTTCGGCATGACCGGGGTCACTGTTTTTGTGTCACGAAAATGAAGAAAAAATATTTGCAATTTTTGTGAAAATGGTTTTTAATTTTTTTTTTAGGCCTGTCCAGAATGTCGCTTTTTCGGCATGATCGGAGTCATCGTTTTTAGGGACAAAATAGAAATCTGCAATTTTTGGTGAAAATGGTTTTAAAATGTTTTTTTAGGCCTGTCCAGAATGTCGATAGTTCGGCATGACCGGGGTCACTGTTTTTGTGTCACGAAAATGAAAAAAAATATCTGCAATTTTTTGTGAAAATGGTTCTAAATTTTTTTTAGGCCTGTCCAGAATGTCGCTTTTCGGCATGATCGGAGTCATCGTTTTTAGGGACAAAATAGAAATCTGCAATTTTTGTGAAAATGGTTTTAAAATGTGTTTTTTAGGCCTGTCCAGAATGTCGATAGTTCGGCATGACCGGGGTCACTGTTTTTGTGTCAAAAATGAAAAAAGCATTCTGAGCATTTTTGAAAAAATGGTTCTAAATTGCTTTTTTTTAGGCCTGTCCAAAATGTCGCTAGTTCGGCATGATCGGAGTCATCGCTTTTGTTGACAAAAATAGAAATCTAAAATTTTTGTGAAAATGGTTTTAAAATGTTTTTTTAGGCCTGTCCAGAATGTCGATAGTTCGGTATGACCGGGGTCACTGTTTTTGTGTCAAAAATGAAGAAAAAAAATCAGCCATTTTTGGTGAAAATGTTTTAAAAAAATTTTTAGGCCTGTCCAGAATGTCGCTGTTTCGGCATGATCGGAGTCAACGTTTTTAGGGACAAAATAGAAATCTGCAATTTTTGGTGAAAATGGTTTTAAAATGTTTTTTTAGGCCTGTCCAGTATGTCAATAGTTCTGCATGACCGGGGTCACTGTTTTTGTGTCAAAAATGAAAAAAGAATTCTGAGCTTTTTTTTGAAAATGGTTCTAAAATGCTTTTTTTTAGGCCTGTTCAGAATGTCGCTAGTTCGGCATAACCGGGGTCACTGTTTTTGTGTCACGAAAATGAAGAAAAAAAATCAGCAATTTTTGGTGAAAATGGTTTTTAAAATTTTTTTAGGCCTGTCCAGAATGTCGCTTTTTCGGCATGATCGGAGTCATCGTTTTTAGGGACAAAATAGAAATCTGCAATTTTTTGTGAAAATGGTTTTAAAATGTTTTTTTAGGCCTGTCCAGAATGTCGATAGTTCGGCATGACCGGGGTCACTGTTTTTGTGTCACGAAAATGAAAAAAAATATCTGCAATTTTTTGTGAAAATGGTTCTAAAATTCTTTTTAAGCCTGTCCAGAATGTCGCTTTTCGGCATGATCGGAGTCATCGTTTTTAGGGACAAAATAGAAATCTGCAATTTTTTGTGAAAATGGTTTTAAAATGTTTTTTTAGGCCTGTCCAGAATGTCGATAGTTCGGCATGACCGGGGTCACTGTTTTTGTGTCACGAAAATGAAAAAAAATATCTGCAATTTTTTGTGAAAATGGTTCTAAAATTTTTTTTAGGCCTGTCCAGAATGTCGCTTTTTCGGCATGATCGGAGTCATCGTTTTTAGGGACAAAATAGAAATCTGCAATTTTTGTGAAAATGGTTTTAAAATGTTTTTTTAGGCCTGTCCAGAATGTCGATAGTTCGGCATGACCGGGGTCACTGTTTTTGTGTCACGAAAATGAAGAAAAAAAAATCAGCCATTTTTGGTGAAAATGGTTTTAAAAAAATTTTTTAGGCCTGTCCAGAATGTCGCTTTTTCGGCATGATCGGAGTCAACGTTTTTAGGGACAAAATAGAAATCTGCAATTTTTGGTGAAAATGGTTTTAAAATGTTTTTTTAGGCCTGTCCAGTATGTCAATAGTTCTGCATGACCGGGGTCACTGTTTTTGTGTCAAAAATGAAAAAAAGAATTCTGAGCTTTTTTTTGAAAATGGTTCTAAAATGCTTTTTTTTAGGCCTGTTCAGAATGTCGCTAGTTCGGCATAACCGGGGTCACTGTTTTTGTGTCACGAAAATGAAGAAAAAAATCAGCAATTTTTGGTGAAAATGGTTTTAAAATGTTTTTTAGGCCTGTCCAGAATGTCGATAGTTCGGCATGACCGGGGTCACTGTTTTTGTGTCACGAAAATGAAGAAAAAATATCTGCAATTTTTTGTGAAAATGGTTCTAAATTCTTTTTTAGGCCTGTCCAGAATGTCGCTTTTTCGGCATGATCGGAGTCATCGTTTTTAGGGACAAAATAGAAATCTGCAATTTTTTGTGAAAATGGTTTTAAAATGTTTTTTAGGCCTGTCCAGAATGTCGATAGTTCGGCATGACCGGGGTCACTGTTTTTGTGTCAAAAAATGAAAAAAAGAATTCTGAGCTTTTTTGTGAAAATGGTTCTAAAATGCTTTTTTTTAGGCCTGTCCAGAATGTCGCTAGTTCGGCATGATCGGAGTCATCGTTTTTAGGGACAAAATAGAAATCTGCAATTTTTTGTGAAAATGGTTTTAAAATGTTTTTTTTAGGCCTGTCCAGAATGTCGATAGTTCGGCATGACCGGGGTCACTGTTTTTGTGTCACGAAAATGAGAAAAAATATTTTCAATTTTTTGTGAAAATGGTTTTAAAATGTTTTTTTAGGCCTGTCCAGAATGTCGCTTTTTCGGCATGATCGGAGTCATCGTTTTTAGGGACAAAATAGAAATCTGCAATTTTTGGTGAAAATGGTTTTAAAATGTTTTTTTAGGCCTGTCCAGAATGTCGATAGTTCGGCATGACCGGGGTCACTGTTTTTGTGTCACGAAAATGAGAAAAAAATATCTGCAATTTTTTGTGAAAATGGTTCTAAATTTTTTTTAGGCCTGTCCAGAATGTCGCTTTCGGGCATGATCGGAGTCATCGTTTTTAGGGACAAAATAGAAATCTGCAATTTTTGTGAAAATGGTTTTAAAATGTTTTTTAGGCCTGTCCAGAATGTCGATAGTTCGGCATGACCGGGGTCACTGTTTTTGTGTCACGAAAATGAAGAAAAAAATCAGCAATTTTTGGTGAAAATGGTTTTTAAATTTTTTTTAGGCCTGTCCAGAATGTCGCTTTTCGGCATGATCGGAGTCAACGTTTTTAGGGACAAAATAGAAATCTGCAATTTTTGTGAAAATGGTTTTAAAATGTGTTTTTAGGCCTGTCCAGAATGTCGATAGTTCGGCATGACCGGGGTCACTGTTTTTGTGTCAAAAAATGAAAAAAGCATTCTGAGCTTTTTTGTGAAAATGGTTCTAAAATGCTTTTTTTTAGGCCTGTCCAGAATGTCGCTAGTTCGGCATGATCGGAGTCATCGTTTTTAGGGACAAAATAGAAATCTGCAATTTTTGTGAAAATGGTTTTAAAATGTGTTTTTAGGCCTGTCCAGAATGTCGATAGTTCGGCATGACCGGGGTCACTGTTTTTGTGTCACGAAAATGAAAAAAAATATTTGCAATTTTTTGTGAAAATGGTTTTTAAATGTTTTTTTAGGCCTGTCCAGAATGTCGCTTTCGGCATGATCGGAGTCATCGTTTTTAGGGACAAAATAGAAATCTGCAATTTTTGGTGAAAATGGTTTTAAAATGTTTTTTTAGGCCTGTCCAGAATGTCGATAGTTCGGCATGACCGGGGTCACTGTTTTTGTGTCACGAAAATGAGAAAAAATATCTGCAATTTTTTGTGAAAATGGTTCTAAAATTTTTTTAGGCCTGTCCAGAATGTCGCTTTTCGGCATGATCGGAGTCATCGTTTTTAGGGACAAAATAGAAATCTGCAATTTTTGTGAAAATGGTTTTAAAATGTTTTTTTAGGCCTGTCCAGAATGTCGATAGTTCGGTATGACCGGGGTCACTGTTTTTGTGTAAAAAATGAAGAAAAAAAAATCAGCAATTTTTGGTGAAAATGGTTTTTAAATTTTTTTTAGGCCTGTCCCGAATGTCGCTTTTCGGGCATGATCGGAGTCAACGTTTTTAGGGACAAAATAGAAATCTGCAATTTTTTGTGAAAATGGTTTTAAAATGTGTTTTTAGGCCTGTCCAGAATGTCGATAGTTCGGCATGACCGGGGTCACTGTTTTTGTGTCAAAAATGAAAAAAGCATTCTGAGCATTTTTAAAAAAATGGTTCTAAATTGCTTTTTTAGGCCTGTCCAAAATGTCGCTAGTTCGGCATGATCGGAGTCATCGTTTTTGGTGACAAAATAGAAATCTACAATTTTTGTGAAAATGGTTTTAAAATGTTTTTTTAGGCCTGTCCAGAATGTCGATAGTTCGGTATGACCGGGGTCACTGTTTTTGTGTCACAAAATGAAGAAAAAAAATCAGCCATTTTTGGTGAAAATGTTTTTAAAAATTTTTTAGGCCTGTCCAGAATGTCGCTTTTTCGGCATGATCGGAGTCATCGTTTTTAGGGACAAAATAGAAATCTGCAATTTTTGGTGAAAATGGTTTTAAAATGTTTTTTTAGGCCTGTCCAGAATGTCGATAGTTCGGCATGACCGGGGTCACTGTTTTTGTGTCACGAAAATGAGAAAAAATATCTGCAATTTTTTGTGAAAATGGTTCTAAATTTTTTTTAGGCCTGTCCAGAATGTCGCTTTTCGGCATGATCGGAGTCATCGTTTTTAGGGACAAAATAGAAATCTGCAATTTTTTGTGAAAATGGTTTTAAAATGTTTTTTAGGCCTGTCCAGAATGTCGATAGTTCGGCATGACCGGGGTCACTGTTTTTGTGTAAAAATGAAGAAAAAAAATCAGCCATTTTTGGTGAAAATGTTTTTAAATTTTTTTAGGCCTGTCCCGAATGTCGCTTTTCGGCATGATCGGAGTCAACGTTTTTAGGGACAAAATAGAAATCTGCAATTTTTTGTGAAAATGGTTTTAAAATGTGTTTTTTAGGCCTGTCCAGAATGTCGATAGTTCGGCATGACCGGGGTCACTGTTTTTGTGTCAAAAAATGAAAAAAGCATTCTGAGCATTTTTTAGAAAATGGTTCTAAATTGCTTTTTTTTAGGCCTGTCCAGAATGTCGCTAGTTCGGCATGATCGGAGTCATCGTTTTGGGACAAAAATAGAAATCTAAAATTTTTTGTGAAAATGGTTTTAAAATGTTTTTTTAGGCCTGTCCAGAATGTCGATAGTTCGGCATGACCGGGGTCACTGTTTTTGTGTCACGAAAATGAAGAAAAAAAAATCAGCAATTTTTGGTGAAAATGGTTTTAAAATATTTTTAGGCCTGTCCAGAATGTCGCTTTTTCGGCATGATCGGAGTCATCGTTTTTAGGGACAAAATAGAAATCTGCAATTTTTGGTGAAAATGGTTTTAAAATGTTTTTTTAGGCCTGTCCAGAATGTCGATAGTTCGGCATGACCGGGGTCACTGTTTTTGTGTCACGAAAATGAGAAAAAATATCTGCAATTTTTTGTGAAAATGGTTCTAAAATTTTTTTAGGCCTGTCCAGAATGTCGCTTTTCGGCATGATCGGAGTCATCGTTTTTAGGGACAAAATAGAAATCTGCAATTTTTGTGAAAATGGTTTTAAAATGTTTTTTTAGGCCTGTCCAGAATGTCGATAGTTCGGCATGACCGGGGTCACTGTTTTTGTGTAAAAAATGAAGAAAAAAAATCAGCCATTTTTGGTGAAAATGGTTTTTAAATTTTTTTAGGCCTGTCCAGAATGTCGCTTTTTCGGCATGATCGGAGTCAACGTTTTTAGGGACAAAATAGAAATCTGCAATTTTTGTGAAAATGGTTTTAAAATGTGTTTTTAGGCCTGTCCAGAATGTCGATAGTTCGGCATGACCGGGGTCACTGTTTTTGTGTCAAAAAATGAAAAAAGCATTCTGAGCATTTTTGAGAAAATGGTTCTAAATTGCTTTTTTTTAGGCCTGTCCAAAATGTCGCTAGTTCGGCATGATCGGAGTCATCGTTTTTGGTGACAAAAATAGAAATCTACAATTTTTTGTGAAAATGGTTTTAAAATGTTTTTTTAGGCCTGTCCAGAATGTCGATAGTTCGGTATGACCGGGGTCACTGTTTTTGTGTCACGAAAATGAAGAAAAAAAATCAGCAATTTTTGGTGAAAATGGTTTTGAAAATTTTTTTTAGGCCTGTCCAGAATGTCGCTTTTTCGGCATGATCGGAGTCATCGTTTTTAGGGACAAAATAGAAATCTGCAATTTTTTGTGAAAATGGTTTTAAAATGTTTTTTTAGGCCTGTCCAAAATGTCGCTAGTTCGGCATGACCGGGGTCACTGTTTTTGTGTCACGAAAATGAAGAAAAAAATATCTGCAATTTTTGTGAAAATGGTTCTAAATTTTTTTTAGGCCTGTCCAGAATGTCGCTTTTCGGCATGATCGGAGTCATCGTTTTTAGGGACAAAATAGAAATCTGCAATTTTTTGTGAAAATGGTTTTAAAATGTTTTTTAGGCCTGTCCAGAATGTCGATAGTTCGGCATGACCGGGGTCACTGTTTTTGTGTCAAAAATGAAGAAAAAAAATCTGCCATTTTTGTGAAAATGGTTTTAAAATTTTTTTTAGGCCTGTCCAGAATGTCGCTTTTCGGCATGATCGGAGTCATCGTTTTTAGGGACAAAATAGAAATCTGCAATTTTTGTGAAAATGGTTTTAAAATGTGTTTTTTAGGCCTGTCCAGAATGTCGATAGTTCGGCATGACCGGGGTCACTGTTTTTGTGTCACGAAAATGAAAAAGAATATCTGAGCATTTTTGAGAAAATGGTTCTAAAATGCTTTTTTAGGCCTGTCCAAAATGTCGCTTTGTTCGGCATGATCGGAGTCATCGTTTTTGGTGACAAAATAGAAATCTGCAATTTTTGTGAAAATGGTTTTAAAATGTTTTTTTAGGCCTGTCCAGAATGTCGATAGTTCGGCATGACCGGGGTCACTGTTTTTGTGTCACGAAAATGAAGAAAAATATCTGAGCAATTTTTGGTGAAAATGGTTTTAAAATTTTTTTAGGCCTGTCCAGAATGTCGCTTTTCGGCATGATCGGAGTCATCGTTTTTAGGGACAAAATAGAAATCTGCAATTTTTTGTGAAAATGGTTTTAAAATGTTTTTTTAGGCCTGTCCAGAATGTCGATAGTTCGGCATGACCGGGGTCACTGTTTTTGTGTCACGAAAATGAAAAAAAATATCTGCAATTTTTTGTGAAAATGGTTCTAAAATTTTTTTAGGCCTGTCCAGAATGTCGCTTTTCGGCATGATCGGAGTCATCGTTTTTAGGGACAAAATAGAAATCTGCAATTTTTTGTGAAAATGGTTTTAAAATGTTTTTTAGGCCTGTCCAGAATGTCGATAGTTCGGCATGACCGGGGTCACTGTTTTTGTGTACGAAAATGAAGAAAAAAAATCAGCCATTTTTGGTGAAAATGGTTTTAAATTTTTTTTAGGCCTGTCCAGAATGTCGCTTTTTCGGCATGATCGGAGTCAACGTTTTTAGGGACAAAATAGAAATCTGCAATTTTTTGTGAAAATGGTTTTAAAATGTGTTTTTTAGGCCTGTCCAGAATGTCGATAGTTCGGCATGACCGGGGTCACTGTTTTTGTGTCAAAAAATGAAAAAAGAATTCTGAGCATTTTTGAGAAAATGGTTCTAAAATGCTTTTTTTAGGCCTGTCCAAAATGTCGCTAGTTCGGCATGATCGGAGTCATCGTTTTTGGTGACAAAATAGAAATCTGAAATTTTTTGTGAAAATGGTTTTAAAATGTTTTTTTAGGCCTGTCCAGAATGTCGATAGTTCGGTATGACCGGGGTCACTGTTTTTGTGTCAAAAATGAAGAAAAAAAATCAGCCATTTTTGGTGAAAATGTTTTTAAAAAATTTTTTAGGCCTGTCCAGAATGTCGCTTTTTCGGCATGATCGGAGTCATCGCTTTTAGGGACAAAATAGAAATCTGCAATTTTTGGTGAAAATGGTTTTAAAATGTTTTTTTAGGCCTGTCCAGAATGTCGATAGTTCGGCATGACCGGGGTCACTGTTTTTGTGTCACGAAAATGAGAAAAAAATATCTGCAATTTTTTGTGAAAATGGTTCTAAAATTTTTTTTAGGCCTGTCCAGAATGTCGCTTTTCGGCATGATCGGAGTCATCGTTTTTAGGGACAAAATAGAAATCTGCAATTTTTGTGAAAATGGTTTTAAAATGTTTTTTTAGGCCTGTCCAGAATGTCGATAGTTCGGCATGACCGGGGTCACTGTTTTTGTGTCAAAAATGAAAAAAAAAATCTGACCTTTTTGTGAAAATGGTTCTAAAATGTTTTTTTTAGACCTGTCCAGAATGTCGCTTTTTCGGCATGATCGGAGTCATCGTTTTTAGGGACAAAATAGAAATCTGCAATTTTTTGTGAAAATGGTTTTAAAATGTTTTTTAGGCCTGTCCAGAATGTCGATAGTTCGGCATGACCGGGGTCACTGTTTTTGTGTCACGAAAATGAAAAAAAATATCTGCAATTTTTTGTGAAAATGGTTTTAAAATGTTTTTTTAGGCCTGTCCAGAATGTCGCTTTTCGGCATGATCGGAGTCAACGTTTTTAGGGACAAAATAGAAATCTGCAATTTTTGTGAAAATGGTTTTAAAATGTTTTTTTAGGCCTGTCCAGAATGTCGATAGTTCGGCATGACCGGGGTCACTGTTTTTGTGTCACGAAAATGAAAAAAAATATCTGCAATTTTTGTGAAAATGGTTCTAAAATTTTTTTAGGCCTGTCCAGAATGTCGCTTTTCGGCATGATCGGAGTCATCGTTTTTAGGGACAAAATAGAAATCTGCAATTTTTTGTGAAAATGGTTTTAAAATGTTTTTTAGGCCTGTCCAGAATGTCGATAGTTCGGCATGACCGGGGTCACTGTTTTTGTGTCACGAAAATGAAGAAAAAAAATCTAGCAATTTTTGGTGAAAATGGTTTTAAAATTTTTTTTAGGCCTGTCCAGAATGTCGCTTTTTCGGCATGATCGGAGTCATCGTTTTTAGGGACAAAATAGAAATCTGCAATTTTTGTGAAAATGGTTTTAAAATGTTTTTTTAGGCCTGTCCAGAATGTCGATAGTTCGGCATGACCGGGGTCACTGTTTTTGTGTCACGAAAATGAAAAAAAATATCTGCAATTTTTTGTGAAAATGGTTCCAAAATTTTTTTTAGGCCTGTCAAGAATGTCGCTTTTTCGGCATGATCGGAGTCATCGTTTTTAGGGACAAAATAGAAATCTGCAATTTTTGTGAAAATGGTTTTAAAATGTTTTTTTTAGGCCTGTCCAGAATGTCGATAGTTCGGCATGACCGGGGTCACTGTTTTTGTGTCAAAAATGAAAAAAGCATTCTGAGCATTTTTATAAAAATGGTTCTAAAATGCTTTTTTTTAGGCCTGTCCAAAATGTCGCTATTTCGGCATGATCGGAGTCATCGTTTTTGGTGACAAAATAGAAATCTAAAATTTTTGTGAAAATGGTTTTAAAATGTTTTTTTAGGCCTGTCCAGAATGTCGATAGTTCGGTATGACCGGGGTCACTGTTTTTGTGTCACGAAAATGAAGAAAAAAATCAGCCATTTTTGGTGAAAATGGTTTTAAAAAAATTTTTTAGGCCTGTCCAGAATGTCGCTTTTTCGGCATGATCGGAGTCATCGTTTTTAGGGACAAAATAGAAATCTGCAATTTTTGGTGAAAATGGTTTTAAAATGTTTTTTTAGGCCTGTCCAGAATGTCGATAGTTCGGCATGACCGGGGTCACTGTTTTTGTGTCACGAAAATGAAAAAAAATATCTGCAATTTTTGTGAAAATGGTTCTAAAATTTTTTTTAGGCCTGTCCAGAATGTCGCTTTTTCGGCATGATCGGAGTCATCGTTTTTAGGGACAAAATAGAAATCTGCAATTTTTTGTGAAAATGGTTTTAAAATGTTTTTTTAGGCCTGTCCAGAATGTCGATAGTTCGGCATGACCGGGGTCACTGTTTTTGTGTCACAAAATGAAGAAAAAAATCAGCAATTTTTGGTGAAAATGGTTTTTAAATTTTTTTTAGGCCTGTCCAAAATGTCGCTAGTTCGGCATGATCGGAGTCATCGTTTTTGGTGACAAAAATAGAAATCTAAAATTTTTTGTGAAAATGGTTTTAAAATGTTTTTTTAGGCCTGTCCAGAATGTCGATAGTTCGGTATGACCGGGGTCACTGTTTTTGTGTCAAAAATGAAGAAAAAAAAATCAGCCATTTTTGGTGAAAATGTTTTAAAAAAATTTTTTAGGCCTGTCCAGAATGTCGCTTTTCGGCATGATCGGAGTCAACGTTTTTAGGGACAAAATAGAAATCTGCAATTTTTGGTGAAAATGGTTTTAAAATGTTTTTTTAGGCCTGTCCAGTATGTCAATAGTTCTGCATGACCGGGGTCACTGTTTTTGTGTCAAAAATGAAAAAAGAATTCTGAGCTTTTTTTTGAAAATGGTTCTAAAATGCTTTTTTTAGGCCTGTTCAGAATGTCGCTAGTTCGGCATAACCGGGGTCACTGTTTTTGTGTCACGAAAATGAAGAAAAAAAATCAGCAATTTTTGGTGAAAATGGTTTTTAAAATTTTTTTAGACCTGTCCAGAATGTCGCTTTTCGGCATGATCGGAGTCATCGTTTTTAGGGACAAAATAGAAATCTGCAATTTTTTGTGAAAATGGTTTTAAAATGTTTTTTAGGCCTGTCCAGAATGTCGATAGTTCGGCATGACCGGGGTCACTGTTTTTGTGTCAAAAATGAAGAAAAAAAATCTGACCTTTTTTGTGAAAATGGTTCTAAAATGTTTTTTTAGGCCTGTCCAGAATGTCGCTTTTTCGGCATGATCGGAGTCATCGTTTTTAGGGACAAAATAGAAATCTGCAATTTTTGTGAAAATGGTTTTAAAATGTTTTTTAGGCCTGTCCAGAATGTCGATAGTTCGGCATGACCGGGGTCACTGTTTTTGTGTCACGAAAATGAAAAAAAATATCTGCAATTTTTTGTGAAAATGGTTTTTAAATGTTTTTTTTAGGCCTGTCCAGAATGTCGCTTTTTCGGCATGATCAGAGTCAACGTTTTTAGGGACAAAATAGAAATCTGCAATTTTTGGTGAAAATGGTTTTAAAATGTTTTTTTAGGCCTGTCCAGAATGTCGATAGTTCGGCATGACCGGGGTCACTGTTTTTGTGTCACGAAAATGAAAAAAAATATCTGCAATTTTTTGTGAAAATGGTTCTAAAATTTTTTTTAGGCCTGTCCAGAATGTCGCTTTTTCGGCATGATCGGAGTCATCGTTTTTAGGGACAAAATAGAAATCTGCAATTTTTTGTGAAAATGGTTTTAAAATGTTTTTTAGGCCTGTCCAGAATGTCGATAGTTCGGCATAACCGGGGTCACTGTTTTTGTGTCACGAAAATGAAGAAAAAAAATCAGCAATTTTTGGTGAAAATGGTTTTAAAAAATTTTTAGGCCTGTCCAGAATGTTGCTTTTTCGGCATGATCGGAGTCATCGTTTTTAGGGACAAAATAGAAATCTGCAATTTTTTGTGAAAATGGTTTTAAAATGTTTTTTTAGGCCTGTCCACAATGTCGATAGTTCGGCATGACCGGGGTCACTGTTTTTGTGTCACGAAAATGAAAAAAATATCTGCAATTTTTTGTGAAAATGGTTCTAAAATTTTTTTAGGCCTGTCCAGAATGTCGCTTTTCGGCATGATCGGAGTCATCGTTTTTAGGGACAAAATAGAAATCTGCAATTTTTGTGAAAATGGTTTTAAAATGTGTTTTTAGGCCTGTCCAGAATGTCGATAGTTCGGCATGACCGGGGTCACTGTTTTTGTGTCACAAAATGAAAAAAGCATTCTGAGCATTTTTAAAAAAATGGTTCTAAATTGCTTTTTTTTAGGCCTGTCCAAAATGTCGCTAGTTCGGCATGATCGGAGTCATCGTTTTTGGTGACAAAATAGAAATCTAAAATTTTTGTGAAAATGGTTTTAAAATGTTTTTTTAGGCCTGTCCAGAATGTCGATAGTTCGGTATGACCGGGGTCACTGTTTTTGTGTCAAAAATGAAGAAAAAAAATCAGCCATTTTTGGTGAAAATGTTTTAAAAAAAATTTTTAGGCCTGTCCAGAATGTCGCTTTTTCGGCATGATCGGAGTCAACGTTTTTAGGGACAAAATAGAAATCTGCAATTTTTGGTGAAAATGGTTTTAAAATGTTTTTTTAGGCCTGTCCAGTATGTCGATAGTTCTGCATGACCGGGGTCACTGTTTTTGTGTCAAAAATGAAAAAAAGAATTCTGAGCTTTTTTTTGAAAATGGTTCTAAAATGCTTTTTTTTAGGCCTGTCCAGAATGTCGCTAGTTCGGCATAACCGGGGTCACTGTTTTTGTGTCACGAAAATGAAGAAAAAAAATCAGCAATTTTTGGTGAAAATGGTTTTTAAAATTTTTTTAGACCTGTCCAGAATGTCGCTTTTCGGCATGATCGGAGTCATCGTTTTTAGGGACAAAATAGAAATCTGCAATTTTTTGTGAAAATGGTTTTAAAATGTTTTTTTAGGCCTGTCCAGAATGTCGATAGTTCGGCATGACCGGGGTCACTGTTTTTGTGTCAAAAAATGAAAAAAAAATATCTGACCTTTTTTTGTGAAAATGGTTCTAAAATGTTTTTTTAGACCTGTCCAGAATGTCGCTTTTTCGGCATGATCGGAGTCATCGTTTTTAGGGACAAAATAGAAATCTGCAATTTTTTGTGAAAATGGTTTTAAAATGTTTTTTAGGCCTGTCCAGAATGTCGATAGTTCGGCATGACCGGGGTCACTGTTTTTGTGTCACGAAAATGAAAAAAAATATCTGCAATTTTTTGTGAAAATGGTTTTTAAATGTTTTTTTAGGCCTGTCCAGAATGTCGCTTTTTCGGCATGATCGGAGTCATCGTTTTTAGGGACAAAATAGAAATCTGCAATTTTTGGTGAAAATGGTTTTAAAATGTTTTTTTAGGCCTGTCCAGAATGTCGATAGTTCGGCATGACCGGGGTCACTGTTTTTGTGTCACGAAAATGAAAAAAAATATCTGCAATTTTTTGTGAAAATGGTTCTAAAATTTTTTTAGGCCTGTCCAGAATGTCGCTTTTCGGCATGATCGGAGTCATCGTTTTTAGGGACAAAATAGAAATCTGCAATTTTTTGTGAAAATGGTTTTAAAATGTTTTTTAGGCCTGTCCAGAATGTCGATAGTTCGGCATAACCGGGGTCACTGTTTTTGTGTCACGAAAATGAAGAAAAAAAATCAGCAATTTTTGGTGAAAATGGTTTTAAAAAATTTTTTAGGCCTGTCCAGAATGTTGCTTTTTCGGCATGATCGAGTCATCGTTTTTAGGGACAAAATAGAAATCTGCAATTTTTTGTGAAAATGGTTTTAAAATGTTTTTTTAGGCCTGTCCAGAATGTCGATAGTTCGGCATGACCGGGGTCACTGTTTTTGTGTCACGAAAATGAAAAAAACATTCTGAGCATTTTTGTAAAAATGGTTCTAAATTGCTTTTTTTTAGGCCTGTCCAGAATGTCGCTAGTTCGGCATGATCGGAGTCATCGTTTTTGGTGACAAAATAGAAATCTAAAATTTTTTGTGAAAATGGTTTTAAAATGTTTTTTTAGGCCTGTCCAGAATGTCGATAGTTCGGCATGACCGGGGTCACTGTTTTTGTGTCACAAAATGAAGAAAAAAAATCTGCAATTTTTGGTGAAAATGGTTTTAAAAAATTTTTTAGGCCTGTCCAGAATGTCGCTTTTCGGCATGATCGGAGTCAACGTTTTTAGGGACAAAATAGAAATCTGCAATTTTTGGTGAAAATGGTTTTAAAATGTTTTTTTAGGCCTGTCCAGTATGTCGATAGTTCTGCATGACCGGGGTCACTGTTTTTGTGTCAAAAATGAAAAAAAGAATTCTGAGCTTTTTTTTGAAAATGGTTCTAAAATGCTTTTTTTAGGCCTGTTCAGAATGTCGCTAGTTCGGCATAACCGGGGTCACTGTTTTTGTGTCACGAAAATGAAGAAAAAAAATCAGCAATTTTTGGTGAAAATGGTTTTAAAATTTTTTTAGGCCTGTCCAGAATGTCGCTTTTTCGGCATGATCGGAGTCATCGTTTTTAGGGACAAAATAGAAATCTGCAATTTTTTGTGAAAATGGTTTTAAAATGTTTTTTTAGGCCTGTCCAGAATGTCGATAGTTCGGCATGACCGGGGTCACTGTTTTTGTGTCAAAAATGAAAAAAAAATCTGACCTTTTTTGTGAAAATGGTTCTAAAATGTTTTTTTAGACCTGTCCAGAATGTCGCTTTTCGGCATGATCGGAGTCATCGTTTTTAGGGACAAAATAGAAATCTGCAATTTTTTGTGAAAATGGTTTTAAAATGTTTTTTAGGCCTGTCCAGAATGTCGATAGTTCGGCATGACCGGGGTCACTGTTTTTGTGTCACGAAAATGAAAAAAAATATCTGCAATTTTTTGTGAAAATGGTTTTTAAATGTTTTTTTAGGCCTGTCCAGAATGTCGCTTTTTCGGCATGATCGGAGTCATCGTTTTTAGGGACAAAATAGAAATCTGCAATTTTTGGTGAAAATGGTTTTAAAATGTTTTTTTAGGCCTGTCCAGAATGTCGATAGTTCGGCATGACCGGGGTCACTGTTTTTGTGTCACGAAAATGAAAAAAAATATCTGCAATTTTTTGTGAAAATGGTTCTAAAATTTTTTTTAGGCCTGTCCAGAATGTCGCTTTTCGGCATGATCGGAGTCATCGCTTTTAGGGACAAAATAGAAATCTGCAATTTTTTGTGAAAATGGTTTTAAAATGTTTTTTAGGCCTGTCCAGAATGTCGATAGTTCGGCATAACCGGGGTCACTGTTTTTGTGTCACGAAAATGAAGAAAAAAATCAGCAATTTTTGGTGAAAATGGTTTTAAAAAATTTTTTAGGCCTGTCCAGAATGTTGCTTTTTCGGCATGATCGGAGTCATCGTTTTTAGGGACAAAATAGAAATCTGCAATTTTTGTGAAAATGGTTTTAAAATGTTTTTTTAGGCCTGTCCAGAATGTCGATAGTTCGGCATGACCGGGTCACTGTTTTTGTGTCACGAAAATGAAAAAAAATATCTGCAATTTTTTGTGAAAATGGTTCCAAATTTTTTTTAGGCCTGTCAAGAATGTCGCTTTTCGGCATGATCGGAGTCATCGTTTTTAGGGACAAAATAGAAATCTGCAATTTTTTGTGAAAATGGTTTTAAAATGTGTTTTTTAGGCCTGTCCAGAATGTCGATAGTTCGGCATGACCGGGTCACTGTTTTTGTGTCAAAAATGAAAAAAGCATTCTGAGCATTTTTTGAAAAATGGTTCTAAATTGCTTTTTTTTAGGCCTGTCCAAAATGTCGCTATTTCGGCATGATCGGAGTCATCGTTTTTGGTGACAAAATAGAAATCTGCAATTTTTTGTGAAAATGGTTTTAAAATGTTTTTTTAGGCCTGTCCAGAATGTCGATAGTTCGGCATGACCGGGGTCACTGTTTTTGTGTCACGAAAATGAAAAAAAAAAAATCAGCCATTTTTGGTGAAAATGGTTTTAAAAAATTTTTTTAGGCCTGTCCAGAATGTCGCTTTTTCGGCATGATCGGAGTCATCGTTTTTAGGGACAAAATAGAAATCTGCAATTTTTGGTGAAAATGGTTTTAAAATGTTTTTTTAGGCCTGTCCAGAATGTCGATAGTTCGGCATGACCGGGGTCACTGTTTTTGTGTCACGAAAATGAGAAAAAAATATCTGCAATTTTTTGTGAAAATGGTTCTAAATTTTTTTTAGGCCTGTCCAGAATGTCGCTTTTTCGGCATGATCGGAGTCATCGTTTTTAGGGACAAAATAGAAATCTGCAATTTTTGTGAAAATGGTTTTAAAATGTTTTTTTAGGCCTGTCCAGAATGTCGATAGTTCGGCATGACCGGGGTCACTGTTTTTGTGTCAAGAAAATGAAGAAAAAAAATCAGCAATTTTTGGTGAAAATGGTTTTAAAAATTTTTTTAGGCCTGTCCAGAATGTCGCTTTTTCGGCATGATCGGAGTCAACGTTTTTAGGGACAAAATAGAAATCTGCAATTTTTTGTGAAAATGGTTTTAAAATGTTTTTTTAGGCCTGTCCAGAATGTCGATAGTTCGGCATGACCGGGGTCACTGTTTTTGTGTCAAAAATGAAAAAAAGAATTCTGAGCTTTTTTTTGAAAATGGTTCTAAAATGCTTTTTTAGGCCTGTTCAGAATGTCGCTAGTTCGGCATAACCGGGTCACTGTTTTTGTGTCACGAAAATGAAGAAAAAAAAATCAGCAATTTTTGGTGAAAATGGTTTTTAAAATTTTTTTAGGCCTGTCCAGAATGTTGCTTTTTCGGCATGATCGGAGTCATCGTTTTTAGGGACAAAATAGAAATCTGCAATTTTTGTGAAAATGGTTTTAAAATGTTTTTTTAGGCCTGTCCAGAATGTCGATAGTTCGGCATGACCGGGGTCACTGTTTTTGTGTCACGAAAATGAAAAAAATATCTGCAATTTTTTGTGAAAATGGTTCTAAAAATTTTTTTAGGCCTGTCAAGAATGTCGCTTTTTCGGCATGATCGGAGTCATCGTTTTTAGGGACAAAATAGAAATCTGCAATTTTTTGTGAAAATGGTTTTAAAATGTGTTTTTTAGGCCTGTCCAGAATGTCGATAGTTCGGCATGACCGGGGTCACTGTTTTTGTGTCAAAAATGAAAAAAGCATTCTGAGCATTTTTAAAAAAATGGTTCTAAATTGCTTTTTTTAGGCCTGTCCAAAATGTCGCTAGTTCGGCATGATCGGAGTCATCGTTTTTGGTGACAAAATAGAAATCTAAAATTTTTGTGAAAATGGTTTTAAAATGTTTTTTTAGGCCTGTCCAGAATGTCGATAGTTCGGTATGACCGGGGTCACTGTTTTTGTGTCAAAAATGAAGAAAAAAAAATCAGCCATTTTTGGTGAAAATGTTTTAAAAAAATTTTTTAGGCCTGTCCAGAATGTCGCTTTTTCGGCATGATCGGAGTCAACGTTTTTAGGGACAAAATAGAAATCTGCAATTTTTGGTGAAAATGGTTTTAAAATGTTTTTTTTAGGCCTGTCCAGTATGTCAATAGTTCTGCATGACCGGGGTCACTGTTTTTGTGTCAAAAATGAAAAAAAGAATTCTGAGCTTTTTTTTGAAAATGGTTCTAAAATGCTTTTTTTTAGGCCTGTTCAGAATGTCGCTAGTTCGGCATAACCGGGGTCACTGTTTTTGTGTCACGAAAATGAAGAAAAAAAAATCAGCAATTTTTGGTGAAAATGGTTTTTAAAATTTTTTTTAGGCCTGTCCAGAATGTCGCTTTTTCGGCATGATCGGAGTCATCGTTTTTAGGGACAAAATAGAAATCTGCAATTTTTGTGAAAATGGTTTTAAAATGTTTTTTAGGCCTGTCCAGAATGTCGATAGTTCGGCATGACCGGGGTCACTGTTTTTGTGTCACGAAAATGAAAAAAAATATCTGCAATTTTTTGTGAAAATGGTTCTAAAATTCTTTTTTAAGCCTGTCCAGAATGTCGCTTTTTCGGCATGATCGGAGTCATCGTTTTTAGGGACAAAATAGAAATCTGCAATTTTTTGTGAAAATGGTATTAAAATGTTTTTTTAGGCCTGTCCAGAATGTCGATAGTTCGGCATGACCGGGGTCACTGTTTTTGTGTCAAAAAATGAAAAAAAGCATTCTGAGCTTTTTTTTGGAAAATGGTTCTAAAATGCTTTTTTTTTAGGCCTGTCCAAAATGTCGCTAGTTCGGCATGATCGGAGTCATCGTTTTTAGGGACAAAATAGAAATCTGCAATTTTTTGTGAAAATGGTTTTAAAATGTGTTTTTTAGGCCTGTCCAGAATGTCGATAGTTCGGCATGACCGGGGTCACTGTTTTTGTGTCACGAAAATGAGAAAAAAATATCTGCAATTTTTTGTGAAAATGGTTCTACATTCTTTTTTTAGGCCTGTCCAGAATGTCGCTTTTTCGGCATGATCGGAGTCATCGTTTTTAGGGACAAAATAGAAATCTGCAATTTTTTGTGAAAATGGTTTTAAAATGTTTTTTAGGCCTGTCCAGAATGTC
Organism: Salmo salar; assembly: GCF_905237065.1. Taxonomy (NCBI): domain Eukaryota; kingdom Metazoa; phylum Chordata; class Actinopteri; order Salmoniformes; family Salmonidae; genus Salmo; species Salmo salar. Next base: position 349,060 of record NW_025548305.1, read on the forward strand.
GATAGTTCGGCATGACCGGGGTCACTGTTTTTGTGTCAAAAATGAAAAAAAAAATCTGACCTTTTTTTGTGAAAATGGTTCTAAAATGTTTTTTTAGACCTGTCCAGAATGTCGCTTTTTCGGCATGATCGGAGTCATCGTTTTTAGGGACAAAATAGAAATCTGCAATTTTTTGTGAAAATGGTTTTAAAATGTTTTTTTAGGCCTGTCCAGAATGTCGATAGTTCGGCATGACCGGGGTCACTGTTTTTGTGTCACGAAAATGAAAAAAAATATCTGCAATTTTTTGTGAAAATGGTTTTTAAATGTTTTTTTAGGCCTGTCCAGAATGTCGCTTTTTCGGCATGATCGGAGTCATCGTTTTTAGGGACAAAATAGAAATCTGCAATTTTTGTGAAAATGGTTTTAAAATGTTTTTTTAGGCCTGTCCAGAATGTCGATAGTTCGGCATGACCGGGGTCACTGTTTTTGTGTCAAAAATGAAGAAAAAAAATCAGCCATTTTTGGTGAAAATGGTTTTTAAATTTTTTTTTAGGCCTGTCCAGAATGTCGCTTTTTCGGCATGATCGGAGTCATCGTTTTTAGGGACAAAATAGAAATCTGCAATTTTTTGTGAAAATGGTTTTAAAATGTTTTTTTAGGCCTGTCCAGAATGTCGATAGTTCGGCATGACCGGGGTCACTGTTTTTGTGTCAAAAAATGAAAAAGAATTCTGAGCATTTTTTGAAAATGGTTCTAAAATGCTTTTTTAGGCCTGTCCAGAATGTCGCTAGTTCGGCATAACCGGGGTCACTGTTTTTGTGTCACGAAAATGAAGAAAAAAAATCAGCAATTTTTGGTGAAAATGGTTTTAAAATTTTTTTCTAGACCTGTCCAGAATGTCGCTTTTTCGGCATGATCGGAGTCATCGTTTTTAGGGACAAAATAGAAATCTGCAATTTTTGGTGAAAATGGTTTTAAAATGTTTTTTTAGGCCTGTCCAGAATGTCGATAGTTCGGCATGACCGGGGTCACTGTTTTTGTGTCACGAAAATGAGAAAAAAATATCTGCAATTTTTTGTGAAAATGGTTCTAAATTTTTTTTAGGCCTGTCCAGAATGTCGCTTTTTCGGCATGATCGGAGTCATCGTTTTTAGGGACAAAATAGAAATCTGCAATTTTTTGTGAAAATGGTTTTAAAATGTTTTTTAAGGCCTGTCCAGAATGTCGATAGTTCGGCATGACCGGGGTCACTGTTTTTGTGTCACAAAATGAAAAAAAAATCTGACATTTTTTGTGAAAATGGTTCTAAAATGTTTTTTTAGGCCTGTCCAGAATGTCGCTTTTTCGGCATGATCGGAGTCATCGTTTTTAGGGACAAAATAGAAATCTGCAATTTTTGTGAAAATGGTTTTAAAATGTTTTTTAGGCCTGTCCAGAATGTCGATAGTTCGGCATGACCGGGGTCACTGTTTTTGTGTCACTAAAATGAAGAAAAATAAATCAGCAATTTTTGTGAAAATGGTTTTTAAATTTTTTTTAGGCCTGTCCAGAATGTCGCTTTTTCGGCATGATCGGAGTCATCATTTTTAGGGACAAAATAGATATCTGCAATTTTTTGTGAAAATGGTTTTAAAATGTTTTTTTAGGCCTGTCCAGAATGTCGATAGTTCGGCATGACCGGGGTCACTGTTTTTGTGTCACGAAAATGAAGAAAAAAATCAGCAATTTTTGGTGAAAATGGTTTTAAAATTTTTTTAGGCCTGTCCAGAATGTCGCTTTTTCGGCATGATCGGAGTCATCGTTTTTAGGGACAAAATAGAAATCTGCAATTTTTGGTGAAAATGGTTTTAAAATGTTTTTTTAGGCCTGTCCAGAATGTCGATAGTTCGGCATGACCGGGGTCACTGTTTTTGTGTCAAAAATGAAAAAAATATCTGCAATTTTTGTGAAAATGGTTCTAAAATTTTTTTTAGGCCTGTCCAGAATGTCGCTAGTTCGGCATAACCGGGGTCACTGTTTTTGTGTCACGAAAATGAAGAAAAAAAAATCAGCAATTTTTGGTGAAAATGGTTTTAAAATTTTTTTTAGGCCTGTCCAGAATGTCGCTTTTTCGGAATGATCGGAGTCATCGTTTTTAGGGACAAAATAGAAATCTGCAATTTTTTGTGAAAATGGTTTTAAAATGTTTTTTTAGGCCTGTCCAGAATGTCGATAGTTCGGCATGACCGGAGTCACTGTTTTTGTGTCACGAAAATGAAAAAAATATCTGCAATTTTTTGTGAAAATGGTTCAAAAACATTTTTTAGGCCTGTCCAGAATGTCGATAGTTCGGCATAACCGGGTCACTGTTTTTGTGTCACGAAAATGAAGAAAAAAAATCAGCAATTTTTGGTGAAAATGGTTTTAAAATTTTTTTAGGCCTGTCCAGAATGTTGCTTTTTCGGCATGATCGGAGTCATCGTTTTTAGGGACAAAATAGAAATCTGCAATTTTTTGTGAAAATGGTTTTAAAATGTTTTTTTAGGCCTGTCCAGAATGTCGATAGTTCGGCATGACCGGGGTCACTGTTTTTGTGTCACGAAAATGAAAAAAAATATCTGCAATTTTTTGTGAAAATGGTTCTAAATTTTTTTTAGGCCTGTCAAGAATGTCGCTTTTTCGGCATGATCGGAGTCATCGTTTTTAGGGACAAAATAGAAATCTGCAATTTTTTGTGAAAATGGTTTTAAAATGTGTTTTTTAGGCCTGTCCAGAATGTCGATAGTTCGGCATGACCGGGGTCACTGTTTTTGTGTCAAAAATGAAAAAAGCATTCTGAGCATTTTTTGAAAAAATGGTTCTAAATTGCTTTTTTTAGGCCTGTCCAAAATGTCGCTATTTCGGCATGATCGGAGTCATCGTTTTTGGTGACAAAATAGAAATCTAAAATTTTTGTGAAAATGGTTTTAAAATGTTTTTTTAGGCCTGTCCAGAATGTCGATAGTTCGGCATGACCGGGGTCACTGTTTTTGTGTCACAAAATGAAGAAAAAAATCAGCCATTTTTGGTGAAAATGGTTTTAAAAAAATTTTTTAGGCCTGTCCAGAATGTCGCTTTTCGGCATGATCGGAGTCATCGTTTTTAGGGACAAAATAGAAATCTGCAATTTTTGGTGAAAATGGTTTTAAAATGTTTTTTTAGGCCTGTCCAGAATGTCGATAGTTCGGCATGACCGGGGTCACTGTTTTTGTGTCACGAAAATGAGAAAAAAATATCTGCAATTTTTTGTGAAAATGGTTCTAAATTTTTTTTAGGCCTGTCCAGAATGTCGCTTTTTCGGCATGATCGGAGTCATCGTTTTTAGGGACAAAATAGAAATCTGCAATTTTTTGTGAAAATGGTTTTAAAATGTTTTTTTAGGCCTGTCCAGAATGTCGATAGTTCGGTATGACCGGGGTCACTGTTTTTGTGTCACAAAATGAAGAAAAAAATCAGCAATTTTTGTGAAAATGGTTTTAAAATTTTTTTTAGGCCTGTCCAGAATGTCGCTTTTCGGCATGATCGGAGTCAACGTTTTTAGGGACAAAATAGAAATCTGCAATTTTTTGTGAAAATGGTTTTAAAATGTTTTTTTAGGCCTGTCCAGAATGTCGATAGTTCGGCATGACCGGGGTCACTGTTTTTGTGTCAACAAAATGAAAAAAAGAATTCTGAGCTTTTTTTTGAAAATGGTTCTAAAATGCTTTTTTTTAGGCCTGTCCAGAATGTCGCTAGTTCGGCATAACCGGGGTCACTGTTTTTGTGTCACGAAAATGAAGAAAAAAAATCAGCAATTTTTGGTGAAAATGGTTTTAAAATTTTTTTAGGCCTGTCCAGAATGTTGCTTTTTCGGCATGATCGGAGTCATCGTTTTTAGGGACAAAATAGAAATCTGCAATTTTTTGTGAAAATGGTTTTAAAATGTTTTTTTAGGCCTGTCCAGAATGTCGATAGTTCGGCATGACCGGGGTCACTGTTTTTGTGTCACGAAAATGAAAAAAAATATCTGCAATTTTTTGTGAAAATGGTTCTAAAAAATTTTTTTAGGCCTGTCAAGAATGTCGCTTTTTCGGCATGATCGGAGTCATCGTTTTTAGGGACAAAATAGAAATCTGCAATTTTTTGTGAAAATGGTTTTAAAATGTGTTTTTAGGCCTGTCCAGAATGTCGATAGTTCGGCATGACCGGGGTCACTGTTTTTGTGTCAAAAATGAAAAAAGCATTCTGAGCTTTTTTAAAAAATGGTTCTAAATTGCTTTTTTTTAGGCCTGTCCAGAATGTCGCTAGTTCGGCATGATCGGAGTCATCGTTTTTGGTGACAAAATAGAAATCTCAATTTTTTGTGAAAATGGTTTTAAAATGTTTTTTTTAGGCCTGTCCAGAATGTCGATAGTTCGGTATGACCGGGGTCACTGTTTTTGTGTCAAAAAATGAAGAAAAAAAAATCAGCAATTTTTGGTGAAAATGGTTTTAAAAATTTTTTAGGCCTGTCCAGAATGTCGCTTTTCGGCATGATCGGAGTCATCGTTTTTAGGGACAAAATAGAAATCTGCAATTTTTGGTGAAAATGGTTTTAAAATGTTTTTTTTAGGCCTGTCCAGTATGTCAATAGTTCTGCATGACCGGGGTCACTGTTTTTGTGTCAAAAAATGAAAAAAAGAATTCTGAGCTTTTTTTTTGAAAATGGTTCTAAAATGCTTTTTTTTAGGCCTGTTCAGAATGTCGCTAGTTCGGCATAACCGGGGTCACTGTTTTTGTGTCACGAAAATGAAGAAAAAAAAATCAGCAATTTTTGGTGAAAATGGTTTTAAAATTTTTTTAGACCTGTCCAGAATGTCGCTTTTTCGGCATGATCGGAGTCATCGTTTTTAGGGACAAAATAGAAATCTGCAATTTTTTGTGAAAATGGTTTTAAAATGTTTTTTAGGCCTGTCCAGAATGTCGATAGTTCGGCATGACCGGGGTCACTGTTTTTGTGTCACGAAAATGAAAAAAAATATCTGCAATTTTTTGTGAAAATGGTTCTAAAATTCTTTTTTAAGCCTGTCCAGAATGTCGCTTTTTCGGCATGATCGGAGTCATCGTTTTTAGGGACAAAATAGAAATCTGCAATTTTTTGTGAAAATGGTATTAAAATGTTTTTTTAGGCCTGTCCAGAATGTCGATAGTTCGGCATGACCGGGGTCACTGTTTTTGTGTCAAAAAATGAAAAAAGCATTCTGAGCTTTTTTTGGAAAATGGTTCTAAAATGCTTTTTTTTTAGGCCTGTCCAAAATGTCGCTAGTTCGGCATGATCGGAGTCATCGTTTTTAGGGACAAAATAGAAATCTGCAATTTTTTGTGAAAATGGTTTTAAAATGTGTTTTTTAGGCCTGTCCAGAATGTCGATAGTTCGGCATGACCGGGGTCACTGTTTTTGTGTCACGAAAATGAGAAAAAAATATCTGCAATTTTTTGTGAAAATGGTTCTACATTCTTTTTTTAGGCCTGTCCAGAATGTCGCTTTTTCGGCATGATCGGAGTCATCGTTTTTAGGGACAAAATAGAAATCTGCAATTTTTTGTGAAAATGGTTTTAAAATGTTTTTTAGGCCTGTCCAGAATGTCGATAGTTCGGCATGACCGGGGTCACTGTTTTTGTGTCAAAAAATGAAAAAAAAAATCTGACCTTTTTTTGTGAAAATGGTTCTAAAATGTTTTTTTTAGACCTGTCCAGAATGTCGCTTTTTCGGCATGATCGGAGTCATCGTTTTTAGGGACAAAATAGAAATCTGCAATTTTTTGTGAAAATGGTTTTAAAATGTTTTTTAGGCCTGTCCAGAATGTCGATAGTTCGGCATGACCGGGGTCACTGTTTTTGTGTCACGAAAATGAAAAAAAAATATCTGCAATTTTTTGTGAAAATGGTTTTTAAATGTTTTTTTTAGGCCTGTCCAGAATGTCGCTTTTTCGGCATGATCGGAGTCATCGTTTTTAGGGACAAAATAGAAATCTGCAATTTTTTGTGAAAATGGTTTTAAAATGTTTTTTTAGGCCTGTCCAGAATGTCGATAGTTCGGCATGACCGGGGTCACTGTTTTTGTGTCACGAAAATGAAGAAAAAAAATCAGCAATTTTTGGTGAAAATGGTTTTAAAATGTTTTTTTAGGCCTGTCCAGAATGTCGCTTTTCGGCATGATCGGAGTCATCGTTTTTAGGGACAAAATAGAAATCTGCAATTTTTTGTGAAAATGGTTTTAAAATGTTTTTTTAGGCCTGTCCAGAATGTCGATAGTTCGGCATGACCGGGGTCACTGTTTTTGTGTCAAAAATGAAAAAAGAATTCTGAGCATTTTTTTGAAAATGGTTCTAAAATGCTTTTTTTAGGCCTGTCCAGAATGTCGCTAGTTCGGCATAACCGGGGTCACTGTTTTTGTGTCACGAAAATGAAGAAAAAAAATCAGCAATTTTTGGTGAAAATGGTTTTAAATTTTTTTTAGGCCTGTCCAGAATGTCGCTTTTCGGCATGATCGGAGTCATCGTTTTTAGGGACAAAATAGAAATCTGCAATTTTTGTGAAAATGGTTTTAAAATGTTTTTTTAGGCCTGTCCAGAATGTCGATAGTTCGGCATGACCGGGGTCACTGTTTTTGTGTCACGAAAATGAGAAAAAAATATCTGCAATTTTTTGTGAAAATGGTTCTAAAATTTTTTTTAGGCCTGTCCAGAATGTCGCTTTTCGGCATGATCGGAGTCATCGTTTTTAGGGACAAAATAGAAATCTGCAATTTTTTGTGAAAATGGTTTTAAAATGTTTTTTTTAAGGCCTGTCCAGAATGTCGATAGTTCGGCATGACCGGGGTCACTGTTTTTGTGTCAAAAAATGAAAAAAAAATCTGACCTTTTTTGTGAAAATGGTTCTAAAATGTTTTTTTAGACCTGTCCAGAATGTCGCTTTTCGGCATGATCGGAGTCATCGTTTTTAGGGACAAAATAGAAATCTGCAATTTTTTGTGAAAATGGTTTTAAAATGTTTTTTTAGGCCTGTCCAGAATGTCGATAGTTCAGCATGACCGGGGTCACTGTTTTTGTGTCACTAAAATGAAGAAAAATAAATCTGCAATTTTTGGTGAAAATGGTTTTAAAATTTTTTTTAGGCCTGTCCAGAATGTCGCTTTTTCGGCATGATCGGAGTCATCGTTTTTAGGGACAAAATAGATATCTGCAATTTTTGTGAAAATGGTTTTAAAATGTTTTTTTAGGCCTGTCCAGAATGTCGATAGTTCGGCATGACCGGGGTCACTGTTTTTGTGTCACGAAAATGAAGAAAAAAATCAGCAATTTTTGGTGAAAATGGTTTTTAAATTTTTTTTAGGCCTGTCCAGAATGTCGCTTTTTCGGCATGATCGGAGTCATCGTTTTTAGGGACAAAATAGAAATCTGCAATTTTTGGTGAAAATGGTTTTAAAATGTTTTTTTAGGCCTGTCCAGAATGTCGATAGTTCGGCATGACCGGGGTCACTGTTTTTGTGTCAAAAAATGAAAAAAATATCTGCAATTTTTTGTGAAAATGGTTCTAAAATTTTTTTTAGGCCTGTCCAGAATGTCGCTAGTTCGGCATAACCGGGGTCACTGTTTTTGTGTCACGAAAATGAAGAAAAAAAATCAGCAATTTTTGGTGAAAATGGTTTTAAAATTTTTTTTAGGCCTGTCCAGAATGTCGCTTTTTCGGAATGATCGGAGTCATCGTTTTTAGGGACAAAATAGAAATCTGCAATTTTTTGTGAAAATGGTTTTAAAATGTTTTTTAGGCCTGTCCAGAATGTCGATAGTTCGGCATGACCGGGGTCACTGTTTTTGTGTCACGAAAATGAAAAAAAATATCTGCAATTTTTTGTGAAAATGGTTCAAAAACATTTTTTAGGCCTGTCCAGAATGTCGCTTTTTCGGCATGATCGGAGTCAACGTTTTTAGGGACAAAATAGAAATCTGCAATTTTTTGTGAAAATGGTTTTAAAATGTTTTTTTAGGCCTGTCCAGTATGTCGATAGTTCTGCATGACCGGGGTCACTGTTTTTGTGTCAAAAAATGAAAAAAGAATTCTGAGCTTTTTTTGAAAATGGTTCTAAAATGCTTTTTTTAGGCCTGTCCAGAATGTCGCTAGTTCGGCATAACCGGGGTCACTGTTTTTGTGTCACGAAAATGAAGAAAAAAAATCAGCAATTTTTGGTGAAAATGGTTTTAAAATTTTTTTTAGGCCTGTCCAGAATGTCGCTTTTCGGCATGATCGGAGTCATCGTTTTTAGGGACAAAATAGAAATCTGCAATTTTTTGTGAAAATGGTTTTAAAATGTTTTTTTTAGGCCTGTCCAGTATGTCGATAGTTCTGCATGACCGGGGTCACTGTTTTTGTGTCAAAAAATGAAAAAAAGCATTCTGAGCTTTTTTTTGAAAATGGTTCTAAAATGCTTTTTTTTAGGCCTGTCCAAAATGTCGCTAGTTCGGCATGATCGGAGTCATCGTTTTTGGTGACAAAAATAGAAATCTACAATTTTTTGTGAAAATGGTTTTAAAATGTTTTTTTTAGGCCTGTCCAGAATGTCGATAGTTCGGCATGACCGGGGTCACTGTTTTTGTGTCACGAAAATGAAAAAAAATATCTGCAATTTTTTGTGAAAATGGTTCTAAAATTTTTTTTTAGGCCTGTCAAGAATGTCGCTTTTTCGGCATGATCGGAGTCATCGTTTTTAGGGACAAAATAGAAATCTGCAATTTTTTGTGAAAATGGTTTTAAAATGTGTTTTTTAGGCCTGTCCAGAATGTCGATAGTTCGGCATGACCGGGGTCACTGTTTTTGTGTCAAAAAATGAAAAAAAGCATTCTGAGCTTTTTTTTTGAAAATGGTTCTAAAATGCTTTTTTTTAGGCCTGTCCAAAATGTCGCTAGTTCGGCATGATCGGAGTCATCGTTTTTGGTGACAAAATAGAAATCTACAATTTTTGTGAAAATGGTTTTAAAATGTTTTTTTAGGCCTGTCCAGAATGTCGCTAGTTCGGCATGACCGGGGTCACTGTTTTTGTGTCACGAAAATGAAGAAAAAAAAATCAGCAATTTTTGGTGAAAATGGTTTTAAAACTTTTTTTAGACCTGTCCAGAATGTCGCTTTTTCGGCATGATCGGAGTCATCGTTTTTAGGGACAAAATAGAAATCTGCAATTTTTTGTGAAAATGGTTTTAAAATGTTTTTTTAGGCCTGTCCAGAATGTCGATAGTTCGGCATGACCGGGGTCACTGTTTTTGTGTCAAAAAATGAAAAAAAGAATTCTGAGCTTTTTTTGGAAAATGGTTCTAAAATGCTTTTTTAGGCCTGTCCAGAATGTCGCTAGTTCGGCATGACCGGGGTCACTGTTTTTGTGTCACGAAAATGAAGAAAAAAAATCAGCAATTTTTGGTGAAAATGGTTTTAAAACATTTTTTAGGCCTGTCCAGAATGTCGCTTTTTCGGCATGATCGGAGTCATCGTTTTTAGGGACAAAATAGAAATCTGCAATTTTTTGTGAAAATGGTTTTAAAATGTGTTTTTAGGCCTGTCCAGAATGTCGATAGTTCGGCATGACCGGGTCACTGTTTTTGTGTCAAAAATGAAAAAAAGCATTCTGAGCTTTTTTTTGAAAATGGTTCTAAAATGCTTTTTTTTAGGCCTGTCCAAAATGTCGCTAGTTCGGCATGATCGGAGTCATCGTTTTTGGTGACAAAAATAGAAATCTACAATTTTTTGTGAAAATGGTTTTAAAATGTTTTTTTAGGCCTGTCCAGAATGTCGATAGTTCGGCATGACCGGGGTCACTGTTTTTGTGTCACGAAAATGAAGAAAAAAAATCAGCAATTTTTGGTGAAAATGGTTTTAAAACATTTTTTAGACCTGTCCAGAATGTCGCTTTTTCGGCATGATCGGAGTCATCGTTTTTAGGGACAAAATAGAAATCTGCAATTTTTTGTGAAAATGGTTTTAAAATGTTTTTTTAGGCCTGTCCAGAATGTCGATAGTTCGGCATGACCGGGGTCACTGTTTTTGTGTCAAAAAATGAAAAAAGAATTCTGAGCTTTTTTCTTGAATATGGTTCTAAAATGCTTTTTTTTAGGCCTGTCCAAAATGTCGCTAGTTCGGCATGATCGGAGTATTCGTTTTTGGTGACAAAAATAGAAATCTACAATTTTTTGTGAAAATGGTTTTAAAATGTTTTTTTTTAGGCCTGTCCAGAATGTCGCTAGTTCGGCATGACCGGAGTCACTGTTTTTGTGTCACGAAAATGAAGAAAAAAAAATCAGCAATTTTTGGTGAAAATGGTTTTAATTTTTTTTTTTTGACCTGTCCAGAATGTCGCTTTTTCGGCATGATCGGAGTCATCGTTTTTAGGGACAAAATAGAAATCTGCAATTTTTGGTGAAAATGGTTTTAAAATGTTTTTTTTAGGCCTGTCCAGAATGTCGATAGTTCGGCATGACCGGGGTCACTGTTTTTGTGTCAAAAAATGAAAAAAAGAATTCTGAGCTTTTTTTTGAATATGGTTCTAAAATGCTTTTTTTTAGGCCTGTCCAAAATGTCGCTAGTTCGGCATGATCGGAGTATCGTTTTTGGTGACAAAAATAGAAATCTACAATTTTTTGTGAAAATGGTTTTAAAATGTTTTTTTTAGGCCTGTCCAGAATGTCGATAGTTCGGCATGACCGGGGGTCACTGTTTTTGTGTCACGAAAATGAAGAAAAAAAAATCAGCAATTTTTGGTGAAAATGGTTTTAAAACATTTTTTTAGACCTGTCCAGAATGTCGCTTTTTCGGCATGATCGGAGTCATCGTTTTTAGGGACAAAATAGAAATCTGCAATTTTTTGTGAAAATGGTTTTAAAATGTTTTTTTAGGCCTGTCCAGAATGTCGATAGTTCGGCATGACCGGGGTCACTGTTTTTGTGTCACGAAAATGAAGAAAAAAAAATCAGCAATTTTTGGTGAAAATGGTTTTAAAACATTTTTTTAGACCTGTCCAGAATGTCGCTTTTTCGGCATGATCGGAGTCATCGTTTTTAGGGACAAAATAGAAATCTGCAATTTTTGTGAAAATGGTTTTAAAATGTTTTTTTTAGGCCTGTCCAGAATGTCGATAGTTCGGCATGACCGGGGTCACTGTTTTTGTGTCACTAAAATGAAGAAAAAAAAATCAGCAATTTTTGGTGAAAATGGTTTTTAAAAATTTTTTTAGGCCTGTCCAGAATGTCGCTTTTTCGGCATGATCGGAGTCATCATTTTTAGGGACAAAATAGATATCTGCAATTTTTTGTGAAAATGGTTTTAAAATGTTTTTTTAGGCCTGTCCAGAATGTCGATAGTTCGGCATGACCGGGGTCACTGTTTTTGTGTCACGAAAATGAAAAAAAATATCTGCAATTTTTTGTGAAAATGGTTCTAAACATTTTTTTTAGGCCTGTCAAGAATGTCGCTTTTTCGGCATGATCGGAGTCATCGTTTTTAGGGACAAAATAGAAATCTGCAATTTTTTGTGAAAATGGTTTTAAAATGTGTTTTTTAGGCCTGTCCAGAATGTCGATAGTTCGGCATGACCGGGTCACTGTTTTTGTGTCAAAAAATGAAAAAAAGCATTCTGAGCTTTTTTTTTGAAAATGGTTCTAAAATGCTTTTTTTTAGGCCTGTACAAAATGTCGCTAGTTCGGCATGATCGGAGTCATCGTTTTTGGTGACAAAAATAGAAATCTACAATTTTTTGTGAAAATGGTTTTAAAATGTTTTTTTAGGCCTGTCCAGAATGTCGCTAGTTCGGCATGACCGGGGTCACTGTTTTTGTGTCACGAAAATGAAGAAAAAAAATCAGCAATTTTTGGTGAAAATGGTTTTAAAACATTTTTTAGACCTGTCCAGAATGTCGCTTTTTCGGCATGATCGGAGTCATCGTTTTTAGGGACAAAATAGAAATCTGCAATTTTTGGTGAAAATGGTTTTAAAATGTTTTTTTTAGGCCTGTCCAGAATGTCGATAGTTCGGCATGATCGGAGTATTCGTTTTTGGTGACAAAAATAGAAATCTACAATTTTTGTGAAAATGGTTTTAAAATGTTTTTTTAGGCCTGTCCAGAATGTCGATAGTTCGGCATGACCGGGGTCACTGTTTTTGTGTCACGAAAATGAAAAAAAAATATCTGCAATTTCTTGTGAAAATGGTTCTAACATTTTTTTTTAGGCCTGTCCAGAATGTCGCTTTTTCGGCATGATCGGAGTCATCGTTTTTAGGGACAAAATAGAAATCTGCAATTTTTTGTGAAAATGGTTTTAAAATGTGTTTTTTAGGCCTGTCCAGAATGTCGATAGTTCGGCATGACCGGGTCACTGTTTTTGTGTCAAAAAATGAAAAAAAGCATTCTGAGCTTTTTTTTGAAAATGGTTCTAAAATGCTTTTTTTTAGGCCTGTCCAAAATGTCGCTAGTTTGGCATGATCGGAGTCATCGTTTTTGGTGACAAAAATAGAAATCTACAATTTTTTGTGAAAATGGTTTTAAAATGTTTTTTTAGGCCTGTCCAGAATGTCGCTAGTTCGGCATGACCGGGGTCACTGTTTTTGTGTCACGAAAATGAAGAAAAAAAATCAGCAATTTTTGGTGAAAATGGTTTTAAAACATTTTTTTAGACCTGTCCAGAATGTCGCTTTTTCGGCATGATCGGAGTCATCGTTTTTAGGGACAAAATAGAAATCTGCAATTTTTTGTGAAAATGGTTTTAAAATGTTTTTTTTAGGCCTGTCCAGAATGTCGATAGTTCGGCATGACCGGGGTCACTGTTTTTGTGTCAAAAAATGAAAAAAGAATTCTGAGCTTTTTTTTGAAAATGGTTCTAAAATGCTTTTTTTTTAGGCCTGTCCAAAATGTCGCTAGTTCGGCATGATCGGAGTCATCGTTTTTAGGGACAAAATAGATATCTGCAATTTTTTGTGAAAATGGTTTTAAAATGTTTTTTTAGGCCTGTCCAGAATGTCGATAGTTCGGCATGACCGGGGTCACTGTTTTTGTGTCACGAAAATGAAAAAAAAATATCTGCAATTTTTTGTGAAAATGGTTCTAAAATTTTTTTTAGGCCTGTCAAGAATGTCGCTTTTTCGGCATGATCGGAGTCATCGTTTTTAGGGACAAAATAGAAATCTGCAATTTTTTGTGAAAATGGTTTTAAAATGTGTTTTTTAGGCCTGTCCAGAATGTCGATAGTTCGGCATGACCGGGTCACTGTTTTTGTGTCAAAAAATGAAAAAAAGCATTCTGAGCTTTTTTTTGAAAATGGTTCTAAAATGCTTTTTTTTAGGCCTGTCCAAAATGTCGCTAGTTCGGCATGATCGGAGTCATCGTTTTTGGTGACAAAAATAGAAATCTACAATTTTTTGTGAAAATGGTTTTAAAATGTTTTTTTAGGCCTGTCCAGAATGTCGCTAGTTCGGCATGACCGGGGTCACTGTTTTTGTGTCACGAAAATGAAGAAAAAAAATCAGCAATTTTTGGTGAAAATGGTTTTAAAACATTTTTTAGACCTGTCCAGAATGTCGCTTTTTCGGCATGATCGGAGTCATCGTTTTTAGGGACAAAATAGAAATCTGCAATTTTTTGTGAAAATGGTTTTAAAATGTTTTTTTAGGCCTGTCCAGAATGTCGATAGTTCGGCATGACCGGGGTCACTGTTTTTGTGTCAAAAAATGAAAAAAGAATTCTGAGCTTTTTTTGGAAAATGGTTCTAAAATGCTTTTTTTTAGGCCTGTCCAAAATGTCGCTAGTTCGGCATGATCGGAGTCATCGTTTTTGGTGACAAAAATAGAAATCTACAATTTTTTGTGAAAATGGTTTTAAAATGTTTTTTTAGGCCTGTCCAGAATGTCGATAGTTCGGCATGACCGGGGTCACTGTTTTTGTGTCACGAAAATGAAAAAAAATATCTGCAATTTCTTGTGAAAATGGTTCTAAAATTTTTTTTAGGCCTGTCCAGAATGTCGCTTTTTCGGCATGATCGGAGTCACCGTTTTTAGGGACAAAATAGAAATCTGCAATTTTTTGTGAAAATGGTTTTAAAATGTTTTTTAGGCCTGTCCAGAATGTCGATAGTTCGGCATGACCGGGGACACTGTTTTTGTGTCAAAAAATGAAAAAAAGAATTCTGAGCTTTTTCTTGAATATGGTTCTAAAATGCTTTTTTTTAGGCCTGTCCAAAATGTCGCTAGTTCGGCATGATCGGAGTATTCGTTTTTGGTGACAAAAATAGAAATCTACAATTTTTGTGAAAATGGTTTTAAAATGTTTTTTTAGGCCTGTCCAGAATGTCGCTAGTTCGGCATGACCGGGGTCACTGTTTTTGTGTCACGAAAATGAAGAAAAAAAATCAGCAATTTTTGGTGAAAATGGTTTTAATTTTTTTTTTTGACCTGTCCAGAATGTCGCTTTTCGGCATGATCGGAGTCATCGTTTTTAGGGACAAAATAGAAATCTGCAATTTTTGGTGAAAATGGTTTTAAAATGTTTTTTTAGGCCTGTCCAGAATGTCGATAGTTCGGCATGACCGGGGTCACTGTTTTTGTGTCAAAAAATGAAAAAAAGAATTCTGAGCTTTTTTTTGAATATGGTTCTAAAATGCTTTTTTTTAGGCCTGTCCAAAATGTCGCTAGTTCGGCATGATCGGAGTATTCGTTTTTGGTGACAAAAATAGAAATCTACAATTTTTTGTGAAAATGGTTTTAAAATGTTTTTTTAGGCCTGTCCAGAATGTCGATAGTTCGGCATGACCGGGGTCACTGTTTTTGTGTCACGAAAATGAAAAAAAATATCTGCAATTTCTTGTGAAAATGGTTTTAAATTTTTTTTAGGCCTGTCCAGAATGTCGCTAGTTCGGCATAACCGGGGTCACTGTTTTTGTGTCACGAAAATGAAGAAAAAAAATCAGCAATTTTTGGTGAAAATGGTTTTTAAATTTTTTTTAGGCCTGTCCAGAATGTCGCTTTTCGGCATGATCGGAGTCATCGTTTTTAGGGACAAAATAGAAATCTGCAATTTTTTGTGAAAATGGTTTTAAAATGTGTTTTTTAGGCCTGTCCAGAATGTCGATAGTTCGGCATGACCGGGGTCACTGTTTTTGTGTCAAAAAATGAAAAAAAGAATTCTGAGCTTTTTTTTGAATATGGTTCTAAAATGCTTTTTTTTAGGCCTGTCCAAAATGTCGCTAGTTCGGCATGATCGGAGTCATCGTTTTTGGTGACAAAAATAGAAATCTACAATTTTTTGTGAAAATGGTTTTAAAATGTTTTTTTAGGCCTGTCCAGAATGTCGATAGTTCGGCATGACCGGGGTCACTGTTTTTGTGTCACGAAAATGAAAAAAATATCTGCAATTTTTGTGAAAATGGTTTTAAATTTTTTTAGGCCTGTCCAGAATGTCACTAGTTCGGCATGACCGGGGTCACTGTTTTTGTGTCACGAAAATGAAGAAAAAAAATCAGCAATTTTTGGTGAAAATGGTTTTTAAATTTTTTTTTAGGCCTGTCCAGAATGTCGCTTTTTCGGCATGATCGGAGTCATCGTTTTTAGGGACAAAATAGAAATCTGCAATTTTTTGTGAAAATGGTTTTAAAATGTGTTTTTAGGCCTGTCCAGAATGTCGATAGTTCGGCATGACCGGGGTCACTGTTTTTGTGTCAAAAAATGAAAAAAAGAATTCTGAGCTTTTTTTTGAAAATGGTTCTAAAATGCTTTTTTTTTAGGCCTGTCCAAAATGTCGCTAGTTCGGCATGATCGGAGTCATCGTTTTTGGTGACAAAAATAGAAATCTACAATTTTTTGTGAAAATGGTTTTAAAATGTTTTTTTAGGCCTGTCCAGAATGTCGCTAGTTCGGCATGACCGGGGTCACTGTTTTTGTGTCACGAAAATGAAAAAAAATATCAGCAATTTCTGGTGAAAATGGTTCTAAAATTTTTTTTAGGCCTGTCCAGAATGTCGCTTTTCGGCATGATCGGAGTCATCGTTTTTAGGGACAAAATAGAAATCTGCAATTTTTTGTGAAAATGGTTTTAAAATGTTTTTTAGGCCTGTCCAGAATGTCGATAGTTCGGCATGACCGGGGTCACTGTTTTTGTGTCAAAAAATGAAAAAAAGAATTCTGAGCTTTTTTTTTGAAAATGGTTCTAAAATGCTTTTTTTTTAGGCCTGTCCAAAATGTCGCTAGTTCGGCATGATCGGAGTATTCGTTTTTGGTGACAAAAATAGAAATCTACAATTTTTGTGAAAATGGTTTTAAAATGTTTTTTTAGGCCTGTCCAGAATGTCGCTAGTTCGGCATGACCGGGGTCACTGTTTTTGTGTCACGAAAATGAAGAAAAAAAAATCAGCAATTTTTGGTGAAAATGGTTTTAAATTTTTTTTTGACCTGTCCAGAATGTCGCTTTTTCGGCATGATCGGAGTCATCGTTTTTAGGGACAAAATAGAAATCTGCAATTTTTGGTGAAAATGGTTTTAAAATGTTTTTTTAGGCCTGTCCAGAATGTCGATAGTTCGGCATGACCGGGGTCACTGTTTTTGTGTCAAAAAATGAAAAAAAGAATTCTGAGCTTTTTTTTTGAATATGGTTCTAAAATGCTTTTTTTTTAGGCCTGTCCAAAATGTCGCTAGTTCGGCATGATCGGAGTATTCGTTTTTGGTGACAAAAATAGAAATCTACAATTTTTTGTGAAAATGGTTTTAAAATGTTTTTTTTAGGCCTGTCCAGAATGTCGATAGTTCGGCATGACCGGGGTCACTGTTTTTGTGTCACGAAAATGAAAAAAAAATATCTGCAATTTCTTGTGAAAATGGTTTTAAATTTTTTTTTAGGCCTGTCCAAAATGTCACTAGTTCGGCATAACCGGGGTCACTGTTTTTGTGTCACGAAAATGAAGAAAAAAAAATCAGCAATTTTTGGTGAAAATGGTTTTTAAATTTTTTTTTAGGCCTGTCCAGAATGTCGCTTTTTCGGCATGATCGGAGTCATCGTTTTTAGGGACAAAATAGAAATCTGCAATTTTTTGTGAAAATGGTTTTAAAATGTGTTTTTTAGGCCTGTCCAGAATGTCGATAGTTCGGCATGACCGGGGTCACTGTTTTTGTGTCAAAAAATGAAAAAAAGCATTCTGAGCTTTTTTTTGAAAATGGTTCTAAAATGCTTTTTTTTAGGCCTGTCCAAAATGTCGCTAGTTCGGCATGATCGGAGTCATCGTTTTTGGTGACAAAAATAGAAATCTACAATTTTTTGTGAAAATGGTTTTAAAATGTTTTTTTTAGGCCTGTCCAGAATGTCGCTAGTTCGGCATGACCGGGGTCACTGTTTTTGTGTCACGAAAATGAAGAAAAAAAATCAGCAATTTTTGGTGAAAATGGTTATAAAACATTTTTTAGGCCTGTCCAGAATGTCGCTTTTTCGGCATGATCGGAGTCATCGTTTTTAGGGACAAAATAGAAATCTGCAATTTTTGTGAAAATGGTTTTAAAATGTTTTTTTAGGCCTGTCCAGAATGTCGATAGTTCGGCATGACCGGGGTCACTGTTTTTGTGTCAAAAAATGAAAAAAAGAATTCTGAGCTTTTTTCTTGAATATGGTTCTAAAATGCTTTTTTTTAGGCCTGTCCAAAATGTCGCTAGTTCGGCATGATCGGAGTATTCGTTTTTGGTGACAAAAATAGAAATCTGCAATTTTTTGTGAAAATGGTTTTAAAATGTTTTTTTAGGCCTGTCCAGAATGTCGCTAGTTCGGCATGACCGGGGTCACTGTTTTTGTGTCACGAAAATGAAGAAAAAAAATCAGCAATTTTTGGTGAAAATGGTTTTAAATTTTTTTTTTGGCCTGTCCAGAATGTCGCTTTTTCGGCATGATCGGAGTCATCGTTTTTAGGGACAAAATAGAAATCTGCAATTTTTGGTGAAAATGGTTTTAAAATGTTTTTTTAGGCCTGTCCAGAATGTCGATAGTTCGGCATGACCGGGGTCACTGTTTTTGTGTCAAAAAATGAAAAAAAGAATTCTGAGCTTTTTTTTGAAAATGGTTCTAAAATGCTTTTTTTTAGGCCTGTCCAAAATGTCGCTAGTTCGGCATGATCGGAGTATCGTTTTTGGTGACAAAAATAGAAATCTACAATTTTTGTGAAAATGGTTTTAAAATGTTTTTTTAGGCCTGTCCAGAATGTCGATAGTTCGGCATGACCGGGGTCACTGTTTTTGTGTCACGAAAATGAAAAAAAAATATCTGCAATTTCTTGTGAAAATGGTTTTAAATTTTTTTTTAGGCCTGTCCAAAATGTCGCTAGTTCGGCATGACCGGGGTCACTGTTTTTGTGTCACGAAAATGAAGAAAAAAAAATCAGCAATTTTTGGTGAAAATGGTTTTAAAATTTTTTTTAGGCCTGTCCAGAATGTCGCTTTTTCGGCATGATCGGAGTCATCGTTTTTAGGGACAAAATAGAAATCTGCAATTTTTTGTGAAAATGGTTTTAAAATGTGTTTTTTAGGCCTGTCCAGAATGTCGATAGTTCGGCATGACCGGGGTCACTGTTTTTGTGTCAAAAAATGAAAAAAAGCATTCTGAGCTTTTTTTTGAAAATGGTTCTAAAATGCTTTTTTTTAGGCCTGTCCAAAATGTCGCTAGTTCGGCATGATCGGAGTCATCGTTTTTGGTGACAAAAATAGAAATCTACAATTTTTGTGAAAATGGTTTTAAAATGTTTTTTTAGGCCTGTCCAGAATGTCGCTAGTTCGGCATGACCGGGGTCACTGTTTTTGTGTCACGAAAATGAAGAAAAAAAATCAGCAATTTTTGGTGAAAATGGTTTTAAAACATTTTTTAGGCCTGTCCAGAATGTCGCTTTTTCGGCATGATCGGAGTCATCGTTTTTAGGGACAAAATAGAAATCTGCAATTTTTTGTGAAAATGGTTTTAAAATGTTTTTTTAGGCCTGTCCAGAATGTCGATAGTTCGGCATGACCGGGGTCACTGTTTTTGTGTCACGAAAATGAAGAAAAAAAATCAGCAATTTTTGGTGAAAATGGTTTTAAAACATTTTTTAGACCTGTCCAGAATGTCGCTTTTTCGGCATGATCGGAGTCATCGTTTTTAGGGACAAAATAGAAATCTGCAATTTTTTGTGAAAATGGTTTTAAAATGTTTTTTTTAGGCCTGTCCAGAATGTCGATAGTTCGGCATGACCGGTGTCACTAAAATGAAGAAAAAAAATCAGCAATTTTTGGTGAAAATGGTTTTAAAATTTTTTTAGGCCTGTCCAGAATGTCGCTTTTTCGGCATGATCGGAGTCATCATTTTTAGGGACAAAATAGATATCTGCAATTTTTTGTGAAAATGGTTTTAAAATGTTTTTTTAGGCCTGTCCAGAATGTCGATAGTTCGGCATGACCGGGGTCACTGTTTTTGTGTCACGAAAATGAAAAAAAAAATATCTGCAATTTTTTGTGAAAATGGTTCTAAAATTTTTTTTAGGCCTGTCAAGAATGTCGCTTTTTCGGCATGATCGGAGTCATCGTTTTTAGGGACAAAATAGAAATCTGCAATTTTTGTGAAAATGGTTTTAAAATGTGTTTTTTAGGCCTGTCCAGAATGTCGATAGTTCGGCATGACCGGGGTCACTGTTTTTGTGTCAAAAAATGAAAAAAAGCATTCTGAGCTTTTTTTTGAAAATGGTTCTAAAATGCTTTTTTTTTAGGCCTGTACAAAATGTCGCTAGTTCGGCATGATCGGAGTCATCGTTTTTGGTGACAAAAATAGAAATCTACAATTTTTTGTGAAAATGGTTTTAAAATGTTTTTTTTAGGCCTGTCCAGAATGTCGCTAGTTCGGCATGACCGGGGTCACTGTTTTTGTGTCACGAAAATGAAGAAAAAAAAATCAGCAATTTTTGGTGAAAATGGTTTTAAAACTTTTTTTAGGCCTGTCCAGAATGTCGCTTTTCGGCATGATCGGAGTCATCGTTTTTAGTGACAAAATAGAAATCTGCAATTTTTGGTGAAAATGGTTTTAAAATGTTTTTTAGGCCTGTCCAGAATGTCGCTTTTCGGCATGATCGGAGTCACCGTTTTTAGGGACAAAATAGAAATCTGCAATTTTTTGTGAAAATGGTTTTCAAATGTTTTTTTTAGGCCTGTCCAGAATGTCGATAGTTCGGCATGACCGGGGTCACTGTTTTTGTGTCAAAAAATGAAAAAAAGAATTCTGAGCTTTTTTTGAATATGGTTCTAAAATGCTTTTTTTTTAGGCCTGTCCAAAATGTCGCTAGTTCGGCATGATCGGAGTATTCGTTTTTGGTGACAAAAATAGAAATCTACAATTTTTTGTGAAAATGGTTTTAAAATGTTTTTTTTAGGCCTGTCCAGAATGTCGCTAGTTCGGCATGACCGGGGTCACTGTTTTTGTGTCACGAAAATGAAGAAAAAAAATCAGCAATTTTTGGTGAAAATGGTTTTAAAAATTTTTTTAGGCCTGTCCAGAATGTCGCTTTTCGGCATGATCGGAGTCATCGTTTTTAGGGACAAAATAGAAATCTGCAATTTTTGGTGAAAATGGTTTTAAAATGTTTTTTTAGGCCTGTCCAGAATGTCGATAGTTCGGCATGACCGGGGTCACTGTTTTTGTGTCACGAAAATGAGAAAAAATATCTGAGCAATTTTTTGTGAAAATGGTTCTAAAATTTTTTTTAGGCCTGTCCAGAATGTCGCTTTTCGGAATGATCGGAGTCATCGTTTTTAGGGACAAAATAGAAATCTGCAATTTTTTGTGAAAATGGTTTTAAAATGTTTTTTTAGGCCTGTCCAGAATGTCGATAGTTCGGCATGACCGGGGTCACTGTTTTTGTGTCACGAAAATGAAAAAAAATATCTGCAATTTTTTGTGAAAATGGTTCTAAAACATTTTTTAGGCCTGTCCAGAATGTCGCTTTTTCGGCATGATCGGAGTCAACGTTTTTAGGGACAAAATAGAAATCTGCAATTTTTGTGAAAATGGTTTTAAAATGTTTTTTTAGGCCTGTCCAGTATGTCGATAGTTCGGCATGACCGGGGTCACTGTTTTTGTGTCAAAAAATGAAAAAAGAATTCTGAGCTTTTTTTTGAAAATGGTTCTAAAATGCTTTTTTTAGGCCTGTCCAGAATGTCGCTAGTTCGGCATAACCGGGGTCACTGTTTTTGTGTCACGAAAATGAAGAAAAAAAATCAGCAATTTTTGGTGAAAATGGTTTTTAAAATTTTTTTAGGCCTGTCCAGAATGTCGCTTTTCGGCATGATCGGAGTCATCGTTTTTAGGGACAAAATAGAAATCTGCAATTTTTTGTGAAAATGGTTTTAAAATGTTTTTTTAGGCCTGTCCAGTATGTCGATAGTTCTGCATGACCGGGGTCACTGTTTTTGTGTCAAAAAATGAAAAAAAGAATTCTGAGCTTTTTTTTGAAAATGGTTCTAAAATGCTTTTTTTTAGGCCTGTCCAGAATGTCGCTAGTTCGGCATAACCGGGGTCACTGTTTTTGTGTCACGAAAATGAAGAAAAAAAAATCTGCAATTTTTGGTGAAAATGGTTTTTAAATTTTTTTTAGGCCTGTCCAGAATGTCGCTTTTTCGGCATGATCGGAGTCATCGTTTTTAGGGACAAAATAGAAATCTGCAATTTTTGGTGAAAATGGTTTTAAAATGTTTTTTTAGGCCTGTCCAGAATGTCGATAGTTCGGCATGACCGGGGTCACTGTTTTTGTGTCACGAAAATGAAAAAAAATATCTGCAATTTTTTGTGAAAATGGTTCTAAAATTTTTTTTAGGCCTGTCCAGAATGTCGCTTTTTCGGCATGATCGGAGTCATCGTTTTTAGGGACAAAATAGAAATCTGCAATTTTTGTGAAAATGGTTTTAAAATGTGTTTTTTAGGCCTGTCCAGAATGTCGATAGTTCGGAATGACCGGGGTCACTGTTTTTGTGTCAAAAATGAAGAAAAAAAATCAGCCATTTTTGGTGAAAATGTTTTTTTAAATTTTTTTTAGGCCTGTCCAGAATGTCGCTTTTTCGGCATGATCGGAGTCATCGTTTTTAGGGACAAAATAGAAATCTGCAATTTTTTGTGAAAATGGTTTTAAAATGTTTTTTTAGGCCTGTCCAGAATGTCGATAGTTCGGCATGACCGGGGTCACTGTTTTTGTGTCACGAAAATGAAAAAAAAATATCTGCAATTTTTGTGAAAATGGTTCTAAAATTTTTTTTAGGCCTGTCAAGAATGTCGCTTTTTCGGCATGATCGGAGTCATCGTTTTTAGGGACAAAATAGAAATCTGCAATTTTTTGTGAAAATGGTTTTAAAATGTGTTTTTTAGGCCTGTCCAGAATGTCGATAGTTCGGCATGACCGGGTCACTGTTTTTGTGTCAAAAAATGAAAAAAAGCATTCTGAGCTTTTTTTTGAAAATGGTTCTAAAATGCTTTTTTTTAGGCCTGTCCAAAATGTCGCTAGTTCGGCATGATCGGAGTCATCGTTTTTGGTGACAAAAATAGAAATCTGCAATTTTTTGTGAAAATGGTTTTAAAATGTTTTTTTAGGCCTGTCCAGAATGTCGCTAGTTCGGCATGACCGGGGTCACTGTTTTTGTGTCACGAAAATGAAGAAAAAAAATCAGCAATTTTTGGTGAAAATGGTTTTTAAATTTTTTTTAGGCCTGTCCAGAATGTCGCTTTTTCGGCATGATCGGAGTCATCGTTTTTAGGGACAAAATAGAAATCTGCAATTTTTGTGAAAATGGTTTTAAAATGTTTTTTTAGGCCTGTCCAGAATGTCGATAGTTCGGCATGACCGGGGTCACTGTTTTTGTGTCAAAAAATGAAAAAAGAATTCTGAGCTTTTTTTTGAAAATGGTTCTAAAATGCTTTTTTTTTAGGCCTGTCCAGAATGTCGCTAGTTCGGCATGATCGGAGTCATCGTTTTTGGTGACAAAATAGAAATCTACAATTTTTGTGAAAATGGTTTTAAAATGTTTTTTTAGGCCTGTCCAGAATGTCGATAGTTCGGCATGACCGGGGTCACTGTTTTTGTGTCACGAAAATGAAGAAAAAAAATCAGCAATTTTTGGTGAAAATGGTTTTAAAACATTTTTTTAGACCTGTCCAGAATGTCGCTTTTTCGGCATGATCGGAGTCATCGTTTTTAGGGACAAAATAGAAATCTGCAATTTTTTGTGAAAATGGTTTTAAAATGTTTTTTTTAGGCCTGTCCAGAATGTCGATAGTTCGGCATGACCGGGGTCACTGTTTTTGTGTCAAAAAATGAAAAAAGAATTCTGAGCTTTTTTTTGAAAATGGTTCTAAAATGCTTTTTTTTAGGCCTGTCCAGAATGTCGCTTTTTCGGCATGATCGGAGTCATCATTTTTAGGGACAAAATAGATATCTGCAATTTTTTGTGAAAATGGTTTTAAAATGTTTTTTTAGGCCTGTCCAGAATGTCGATAGTTCGGCATGACCGGGGTCACTGTTTTTGTGTCACGAAAATGAAGAAAAAAAAATCAGCAATTTTTGGTGAAAATGGTTTTAAAATTTTTTTTGACCTGTCCAGAATGTCGCTTTTTCGGCATGATCGGAGTCATCGTTTTTAGGGACAAAATAGAAATCTGCAATTTTTGGTGAAAATGGTTTTAAAATGTTTTTTTTAGGCCTGTCCAGAATGTCGATAGTTCGGCATGACCGGGGTCACTGTTTTTGTGTCACGAAAATGAAGAAAAAAAAATCAGCAATTTTTGGTGAAAATGGTTTTTAAATTTTTTTTTAGGCCTGTCCAGAATGTCGCTTTTTCGGCATGATCGGAGTCATCGTTTTTAGGGACAAAATAGAAATCTGCAATTTTTGTGAAAATGGTTTTAAAATGTTTTTTTAGGCCTGTCCAGAATGTCGATAGTTCGGCATGACCGGGGTCACTGTTTTTGTGTCAAAAAATGAAAAAAAGAATTCTGAGCTTTTTTTTGAAAATGGTTCTAAAATGCTTTTTTTTAGGCCTGTCCAAAATGTCGCTAGTTCGGCATGATCGGAGTCATCGTTTTTGGTGACAAAAATAGAAATCTACAATTTTTTGTGAAAATGGTTTTAAAATGTTTTTTTAGGCCTGTCCAGAATGTCGATAGTTCGGCATGACCGGGGTCACTGTTTTTGTGTCACGAAAATGAAAAAAAATATCTGCAATTTTTTGTGAAAATGGTTCTAAATTTTTTTTAGGCCTGTCAAGAATGTCGCTTTTTCGGCATGATCGGAGTCATCGTTTTTAGGGACAAAATAGAAATCTGCAATTTTTGTGAAAATGGTTTTAAAATGTTTTTTTAGGCCTGTCCAGAATGTCGCTAGTTCGGCATGACCGGGGGTCACTGTTTTTGTGTCACGAAAATGAAGAAAAAAAAATCAGCAATTTTTGGTGAAAATGGTTTTAAAACATTTTTTTAGACCTGTCCAGAATGTCGCTTTTTCGGCATGATCGGAGTCATCGTTTTTAGGGACAAAATAGAAATCTGCAATTTTTTGTGAAAATGGTTTTAAAATGTTTTTTTAGGCCTGTCCAGAATGTCGATAGTTCGGCATGACCGGGGTCACTGTTTTTGTGTCAAAAAATGAAAAAAGAATTCTGAGCTTTTTTTTGAAAATGGTTCTAAAATGCTTTTTTTAGGCCTGTCCAGAATGTCGCTTTTCGGCATGATCGGAGTCATCATTTTTAGGGACAAAATAGATATCTGCAATTTTTTGTGAAAATGGTTTTAAAATGTTTTTTAGGCCTGTCCAGAATGTCGATAGTTCGGCATGACCGGGGTCACTGTTTTTGTGTCACGAAAATGAAAAAAAAATATCTGCAATTTTTTGTGAAAATGGTTCTAAAATTTTTTTAGGCCTGTCAAGAATGTCGCTTTTTCGGCATGATCGGAGTCATCGTTTTTAGGGACAAAATAGAAATCTGCAATTTTTTGTGAAAATGGTTTTAAAATGTGTTTTTAGGCCTGTCCAGAATGTCGATAGTTCGGCATGACCGGGGTCACTGTTTTTGTGTCAAAAAATGAAAAAAAGAATTCTGAGCTTTTTTTTGAAAATGGTTCTAAAATGCTTTTTTTAGGCCTGTCCAAAATGTCGCTAGTTCGGCATGATCGGAGTCATCGTTTTTGGTGACAAAAATAGAAATCTACAATTTTTGTGAAAATGGTTTTAAAATGTTTTTTTAGGCCTGTCCAGAATGTCGATAGTTCGGCATGACCGGGGTCACTGTTTTTGTGTCACGAAAATGAAGAAAAAAAATCAGCAATTTTTGGTGAAAATGGTTTTAAAACATTTTTTAGACCTGTCCAGAATGTCGCTTTTTCGGCATGATCGGAGTCATCGTTTTTAGGGACAAAATAGAAATCTGCAATTTTTTGTGAAAATGGTTTTAAAATGTTTTTTTAGGCCTGTCCAGAATGTCGATAGTTCGGCATGACCGGGGTCACTGTTTTTGTGTCAAAAAATGAAAAAAAGAATTCTGAGCTTTTTTTTGAAAATGGTTCTAAAATGCTTTTTTTTAGGCCTGTCCAGAATGTCGCTTTTCGGCATGATCGGAGTCATCATTTTTAGGGACAAAATAGATATCTGCAATTTTTTGTGAAAATGGTTTTAAAATGTTTTTTTAGGCCTGTCCAGAATGTCGATAGTTCGGCATGACCCGGGGTCACTGTTTTTGTGTCACGAAAATGAAGAAAAAAATCAGCAATTTTTGGTGAAAATGGTTTTAAAAATTTTTTTGACCTGTCCAGAATGTCGCTTTTTCGGCATGATCGGAGTCATCGTTTTTAGGGACAAAATAGAAATCTGCAATTTTTGGTGAAAATGGTTTTAAAATGTTTTTTTAGGCCTGTCCAGAATGTCGATAGTTCGGCATGACCGGGGTCACTGTTTTTGTGTCACGAAAATGAAGAAAAAAAATCAGCAATTTTTGGTGAAAATGGTTTTTAAATTTTTTTTAGGCCTGTCCAGAATGTCGCTTTTTCGGCATGATCGGAGTCATCGTTTTTAGGGACAAAATAGAAATCTGCAATTTTTTGTGAAAATGGTTTTAAAATGTTTTTTTAGGCCTGTCCAGAATGTCGATAGTTCGGCATGACCGGGGTCACTGTTTTTGTGTCAAAAAATGAAAAAAGAATTCTGAGCTTTTTTTTGAAAATGGTTCTAAAATGCTTTTTTTTAGGCCTGTCCAAAATGTCGCTAGTTCGGCATGATCGGAGTCATCGTTTTTGGTGACAAAATAGAAATCTACAATTTTTTGTGAAAATGGTTTTAAAATGTTTTTTTTAGGCCTGTCCAGAATGTCGATAGTTCGGCATGACCGGGGTCACTGTTTTTGTGTCACGAAAATGAAAAAAAAATATCTGCAATTTTTTGTGAAAATGGTTCTAAATTTTTTTTAGGCCTGTCAAGAATGTCGCTTTTTCGGCATGATCGGAGTCATCGTTTTTAGGGACAAAATAGAAATCTGCAATTTTTTGTGAAAATGGTTTTAAAATGTTTTTTTTAGGCCTGTCCAGAATGTCGCTAGTTCGGCATGACCGGGGGTCACTGTTTTTGTGTCACGAAAATGAAGAAAAAAAAATCAGCAATTTTTGGTGAAAATGGTTTTAAAACATTTTTTTAGACCTGTCCAGAATGTCGCTTTTTCGGCATGATCGGAGTCATCGTTTTTAGGGACAAAATAGAAATCTGCAATTTTTTGTGAAAATGGTTT
This sequence comes from Salmo salar, assembly GCF_905237065.1. Classification (NCBI taxonomy): domain Eukaryota; kingdom Metazoa; phylum Chordata; class Actinopteri; order Salmoniformes; family Salmonidae; genus Salmo; species Salmo salar. The sequence continues at coordinate 375,850 of NW_025548305.1, forward strand.
TAAAATGTTTTTTTTAGGCCTGTCCAGAATGTCGATAGTTCGGCATGACCGGGGTCACTGTTTTTGTGTCAAAAAATGAAAAAAAGCATTCTGAGCTTTTTTTTTGAAAATGGTTCTAAAATGCTTTTTTTTTAGGCCTGTCCAAAATGTCGCTAGTTCGGCATGATCGGAGTCATCGTTTTTGGTGACAAAAATAGAAATCTGCAATTTTTGTGAAAATGGTTTTAAAATGTTTTTTTTAGGCCTGTCCAGAATGTCGCTAGTTCGGCATGACCGGGGTCACTGTTTTTGTGTCACGAAAATTAAGAAAAAAAATCAGCAATTTTTGGTGAAAATGGTTTTAAAACATTTTTTAGGCCTGTCCAGAATGTCGCTTTTTCGGCATGATCGGAGTCATCGTTTTTAGGGACAAAATAGAAATCTGCAATTTTTGTGAAAATGGTTTTAAAATGTTTTTTTAGGCCTGTCCAGAATGTCGATAGTTCGGCATGACCGGGGTCACTGTTTTTGTGTCAAAAAATGAAAAAAAGAATTCTGAGCTTTTTTTTGGAAAATGGTTCTAAAATGCTTTTTTTTAGGCCTGTCCAAAATGTCGCTAGTTCGGCATGATCGGAGTCATCGTTTTTGGTGACAAAAATAGAAATCTACAATTTTTTGTGAAAATGGTTTTAAAATGTTTTTTTTAGGCCTGTCCAGAATGTCGATAGTTCGGCATGACCGGGGTCACTGTTTTTGTGTCACGAAAATGAGAAAAAATATCTGCAATTTTTGTGAAAATGGTTCTAAATTTTTTTTTTAGGCCTGTCCAGAATGTCGCTAGTTCGGCATAACCGGGGTCACTGTTTTTGTGTCACGAAAATGAAGAAAAAAAAATCAGCAATTTTTGGTGAAAATGGTTTTTAAATTTTTTTTAGGCCTGTCCAGAATGTCGCTTTTTCGGAATGATCGGAGTCATCGTTTTTAGGGACAAAATAGAAATCTGCAATTTTTTGTGAAAATGGTTTTAAAATGTTTTTTTAGGCCTGTCCAGAATGTCGATAGTTCGGCATGACCGGGGTCACTGTTTTTGTGTCAAAAAATGAAAAAAGAATTCTGAGCTTTTTTTTGAAAATGGTTCTAAAATGCTTTTTTTTAGGCCTGTCCAGAATGTCGCTAGTTCGGCATGATCGGAGTCATCGTTTTTGGTGACAAAAATAGAAATCTACAATTTTTGTGAAAATGGTTTTAAAATGTTTTTTTAGGCCTGTCCAGAATGTCGCTTTTTCGGCATGATCGGAGTCACCGTTTTTAGGGACAAAATAGAAATCTGCAATTTTTGTGAAAATGGTTTTAAAATGTTTTTTTAGGCCTGTCCAGAATGTCGATAGTTCGGCATGACCGGGGTCACTGTTTTTGTGTCACGAAAATGAAAAAAGAATTCTGAGCTTTTTTTTGAAAATGGTTCTAAAATGCTTTTTTTTAGGCCTGTCCAGAATGTCGCTAGTTCGGCATGATCGGAGTATCGTTTTTGGTGACAAAAATAGAAATCTACAATTTTTTGTGAAAATGGTTTTAAAATGTTTTTTTAGGCCTGTCCAGAATGTCGATAGTTCGGCATGACCGGGGTCACTGTTTTTGTGTCACGAAAATGAAAAAAAATATCTGCAATTTCTTGTGAAAATGGTTCTAAAATTTTTTTAGGCCTGTCCAGAATGTCGCTTTTTCGGCATGATCGGAGTCACCGTTTTTAGGGACAAAATAGAAATCTGCAATTTTTTGTGAAAATGGTTTTAAAATGTTTTTTTAGGCCTGTCCAGAATGTCGATAGTTCGGCATGACCGGGGTCACTGTTTTTGTGTCAAAAAATGAAAAAAAGAATTCTGAGCTTTTTTTTGAATATGGTTCTAAAATGCTTTTTTTTAGGCCTGTCCAAAATGTCGCTAGTTCGGCATGATCGGAGTCATCGTTTTTGGTGACAAAAATAGAAATCTACAATTTTTTGTGAAAATGGTTTTAAAATGTTTTTTTAGGCCTGTCCAGAATGTCGCTTTTCGGCATGATCGGAGACACCGTTTTTAGGGACAAAATAGAAATCTGCAATTTTTTGTGAAAATGGTTTTAAAATGTTTTTTTAGGCCTGTCCAGAATGTCGATAGTTCGGCATGACCGGGGTCACTGTTTTTGTGTCAAAAAATGAAAAAAAGAATTCTGAGCTTTTTTTTGAATATGGTTCTAAAATGCTTTTTTTTTAGGCCTGTCCAAAATGTCGCTAGTTCGGCATGATCGGAGTATTCGTTTTTGGTGACAAAAATAGAAATCTACAATTTTTTGTGAAAATGGTTTTAAAATGTTTTTTTTAGGCCTGTCCAGAATGTCGCTTTTTCGGAATGATCGGAGTCATCGTTTTTAGGGACAAAATAGAAATCTGCAATTTTTTGTGAAAATGGTTTTAAAATGTTTTTTTAGGCCTGTCCAGAATGTCGATAGTTCGGCATGACCGGGGTCACTGTTTTTGTGTCACGAAAATGAAGAAAAAAAAATCAGCAATTTTTGGTGAAAATGTTTTAAAAAAATTTTTAGGCCTGTCCAGAATGTCGCTTTTTCGGCATGATCGGAGTCATCGTTTTTAGGGACAAAATAGAAATCTGCAATTTTTGGTGAAAATGGTTTTAAAATGTTTTTTTAGGCCTGTCCAGAATGTCGATAGTTCGGCATGACCGGGGTCACTGTTTTTGTGTCAAAAAATGAAAAAAGAATTCTGAGCTTTTTTTGGAAAATGGTTCTAAAATGCTTTTTTTTAGGCCTGTCCAAAATGTCGCTAGTTCGGCATGATCGGAGTCATCGTTTTTGGTGACAAAAATAGAAATCTACAATTTTTGTGAAAATGGTTTTAAAATGTTTTTTTAGGCCTGTCCAGAATGTCGATAGTTCGGCATGACCGGGGTCACTGTTTTTGTGCACGAAAATGAGAAAAAATATCTGCAATTTTTTGTGAAAATGGTTCTAAATTTTTTTTAGGCCTGTCCAGAATGTCGCTAGTTCGGCATAACCGGGGTCACTGTTTTTGTGTCACGAAAATGAAGAAAAAAAATCAGCAATTTTTGGTGAAAATGCTTTTTAAATTTTTTTTAGACCTGTCCAGAATGTCGCTTGTTCGGAATGATCGGAGTCATCGTTTTTAGGGACAAAATAGAAATCTGCAATTTTTTGTGAAAATGGTTTTAAAATGTTTTTTTAGGCCTGTCCAGAATGTCGATAGTTCGGCATGACCGGGGTCACTGTTTTTGTGTCAAAAAATGAAAAAAAGAATTCTGAGCATTTTTTGTGAAAATGGTTCTAAAATGCTTTTTTTTAGGCCTGTCCAGAATGTCGCTAGTTCGGCATGATCGGAGTCATCGTTTTTGGTGACAAAAATAGAAATCTGCAATTTTTGTGAAAATGGTTTTAAAATGTTTTTTTAGGCCTGTCCAGAATGTCGCTTTTTCGGCATGATCGGAGTCACCGTTTTTAGGGACAAAATAGAAAATCTGCAATTTTTTGTGAAAATGGTTTTAAAATGTTTTTTTAGGCCTGTCCAGAATGTCGATAGTTCGGCATGACCGGGGTCACTGTTTTTGTGTCACGAAAATGAAGAAAAGAAATCTGAGCAATTTTTTGTGAAAATGGTTCTAAAATGCTTTTTTTTAGGCCTGTCCAAAATGTCGCTAGTTCGGCATGATCGGAGTATCGTTTTTGGTGACAAAAATAGAAATCTACAATTTTTGTGAAAATGGTTTTAAAATGTTTTTTTAGGCCTGTCCAGAATGTCGATAGTTCGGCATGACCGGGGTCACTGTTTTTGTGTCACGAAAATGAAAAAAAATATCTGCAATTTCTTGTGAAAATGGTTCTAAAATTTTTTTAGGCCTGTCCAGAATGTCGCTTTTTCGGCATGATCGGAGTCACCGTTTTTAGGGACAAAATAGAAATCTGCAATTTTTTGTGAAAATGGTTTTAAAATGTTTTTTTAGGCCTGTCCAGAATGTCGATAGTTCGGCATGACCGGGGTCACTGTTTTTGTGTCAAAAAATGAAAAAAAGAATTCTGAGCTTTTTTTTGAATATGGTTCTAAAATGCTTTTTTTTAGGCCTGTCCAAAATGTCGCTAGTTCGGCATGATCGGAGTCATCGTTTTTGGTGACAAAAATAGAAATCTACAATTTTTTGTGAAAATGGTTTTAAAATGTTTTTTTTAGGCCTGTCCAGAATGTCGCTTTTTCGGCATGATCGGAGACACCGTTTTTAGGGACAAAATAGAAATCTGCAATTTTTTGTGAAAATGGTTTTAAAATGTTTTTTTTAGGCCTGTCCAGAATGTCGATAGTTCGGCATGACCGGGGTCACTGTTTTTGTGTCAAAAAATGAAAAAAGAATTCTGAGCTTTTTTTTTGAATATGGTTCTAAAATGCTTTTTTTTTAGGCCTGTCCAAAATGTCGCTAGTTCGGCATGATCGGAGTATTCGTTTTTGGTGACAAAAATAGAAATCTACAATTTTTTGTGAAAATGGTTTTAAAATGTTTTTTTAGGCCTGTCCAGAATGTCGCTTTTTCGGAATGATCGGAGTCATCGTTTTTAGGGACAAAATAGAAATCTGCAATTTTTTGTGAAAATGGTTTTAAAATGTTTTTTTTAGGCCTGTCCAGAATGTCGATAGTTCGGCATGACCGGGGTCACTGTTTTTGTGTCACGAAAATGAAGAAAAAAAATCAGCAATTTTTGGTGAAAATGTTTAAAAAAAAATTTTTAGGCCTGTCCAGAATGTCGCTTTTTCGGCATGATCGGAGTCATCGTTTTTAGGGACAAAATAGAAATCTGCAATTTTTTGTGAAAATGGTTTTAAAATGTTTTTTTAGGCCTGTCCAGAATGTCGATAGTTCGGCATGACCGGGGTCACTGTTTTTGTGTCACGAAAATGAGAAAAAAATATCTGCAATTTTTTGTGAAAATGGTTCTAAATTTTTTTTAGGCCTGTCCAGAATGTCGCTAGTTCGGCATAACCGGGGTCACTGTTTTTGTGTCACGAAAATGAAGAAAAAAAATCAGCAATTTTTGGTGAAAATGGTTTTTAAATTTTTTTTTAGGCCTGTCCAGAATGTCGCTTTTTCGGAATGATCGGAGTCATCGTTTTTAGGGACAAAATAGAAATCTGCAATTTTTTGTGAAAATGGTTTTAAAATGTTTTTTTAGGCCTGTCCAGAATGTCGATAGTTCGGCATGACCGGGGTCACTGTTTTTGTGTCACGAAAATGAAAAAAAAATATCTGCAATTTTTTGTGAAAATGGTTCAAAAACATTTTTTTAGGCCTGTCCAGAATGTCGCTTTTTCGGCATGATCGGAGTCATCGTTTTTAGGGACAAAAATAGAAATCTACAATTTTTTGTGAAAATGGTTTTAAAATGTTTTTTTTAGGCCTGTCCAGAATGTCGATAGTTCGGCATGACCGGGGTCACTGTTTTTGTGTCACGAAAATGAAAAAAAAATATCTGCAATATCTTGTGAAAATGGTTCTAAAAATTTTTTTTAGGCCTGTCCAGAATGTCGCTTTTTCGGCATGATCGGAGTCACAGTTTTTAGGGACAAAATAGAAATCTGCAATTTTTTGTGAAAATGGTTTTAAAATGTTTTTTTAGGCCTGTCCAGAATGTCGATAGTTCGGCATGACCGGGGTCACTGTTTTTGTGTCAAAAAATGAAAAAAGAATTCTGAGCTTTTTTTTGAATATGGTTCTAAAATGCTTTTTTTTAGGCCTGTCCAAAATGTCGCTAGTTCGGCATGATCGGAGTCATCGTTTTTGGTGACAAAAATAGAAATCTACAATTTTTTGTGAAAATGGTTTTAAAATGTTTTTTTTAGGCCTGTCCAGAATGTCGCTTTTTCAGCATGATCGGAGTCACCGTTTTTAGGGACAAAATAGAAATCTGCAATTTTTTGTGAAAATGGTTTTAAAATGTTTTTTTTAGGCCTGTCCAGAATGTCGATAGTTCGGCATGACCGGGGTCACTGTTTTTGTGTCAAAAAATGAAAAAAAGAATTCTGAGCTTTTTTTTTGAATATGGTTCTAAAATGCTTTTTTTTAGGCCTGTCCAAAATGTCGCTAGTTCGGCATGATCGGAGTCATCGTTTTTGGTGACAAAAATAGAAATCTACAATTTTTGTGAAAATGGTTTTAAAATGTTTTTTTAGGCCTGTCCAGAATGTCGCTTTTTCGGCATGATCGGAGTCACCGTTTTTAGGGACAAAATAGAAATCTGCAATTTTTGTGAAAATGGTTTTAAAATGTTTTTTTTAGGCCTGTCCAGAATGTCGATAGTTCGGCATGACCGGGGTCACTGTTTTTGTGTCAAAAAATGAAAAAAGAATTCTGAGCTTTTTTTTGAATATGGTTCTAAAATGCTTTTTTTTAGGCCTGTCCAAAATGTCGCTAGTTCGGCATGATCGGAGTATTCGTTTTTGGTGACAAAAATAGAAATCTACAATTTTTGTGAAAATGGTTTTAAAATGTTTTTTTAGGCCTGTCCAGAATGTCGCTAGTTCGGCATGACCGGGGTCACTGTTTTTGTGTCACGAAAATGAAGAAAAAAAAATCAGCAATTTTTGGTGAAAATGGTTTTAAATTTTTTTTTTGACCTGTCCAGAATGTCGCTTTTTCGGCATGATCGGAGTCATCGTTTTTAGGGACAAAATAGAAATCTGCAATTTTTGGTGAAAATGGTTTTAAAATGTTTTTTTTAGGCCTGTCCAGAATGTCGATAGTTCGGCATGACCGGGGTCACTGTTTTTGTGTCACGAAAATGAGAAAAAAATATCTGCAATTTTTGGTGAAAATGGTTCTACATTTTTTTTTAGGCCTGTCCAGAATGTCGCTAGTTCGGCATAACCGGGGTCACTGTTTTTGTGTCACGAAAATGAAGAAAAAAAATCAGCAATTTTTGGTGAAAATGGTTTTAAATTTTTTTTTAGGCCTGTCCAGAATGTCGCTTTTTCGGAATGATCGGAGTCATCGTTTTTAGGGACAAAATAGAAATCTGCAATTTTTTGTGAAAATGGTTTTAAAATGTTTTTTTAGGCCTGTCCAGAATGTCGATAGTTCGGCATGACCGGGGTCACTGTTTTTGTGTCACGAAAATGAAAAAAAAATATCTGCAATTTTTTGTGAAAATGGTTCAAAAACATTTTTTAGGCCTGTCCAGAATGTCGCTTTTTCGGAATGATCGGAGTCATCGTTTTTAGGGACAAAATAGAAATCTGCATTTTTTGTGAAAATGGTTTTAAAATGTTTTTTAGGCCTGTCCAGAATGTCGATAGTTCAGCATGACCGGGGTCACTGTTTTTGTGTCACTAAAATGAAGAAAAAAAAATCAGCAATTTTTGGTGAAAATGGTTTTAAAATTTTTTTTGACCTGTCCAGAATGTCGCTTTTCGGCATGATCGGAGTCATCGTTTTTAGGGACAAAATAGAAATCTGCAATTTTTGGTGAAAATGGTTTTAAAATGTTTTTTTTAGGCCTGTCCAGAATGTCGATAGTTCGGCATGACCGGGGTCACTGTTTTTGTGTCACGAAAATGAGAAAAAAATATCTGCAATTTTTTGTGAAAATGGTTCTAAATTTTTTTTTAGGCCTGTCCAGAATGTCGCTAGTTCGGCATAACCGGGGTCACTGTTTTTGTGTCACGAAAATGAAGAAAAAAAATCAGCAATTTTTGGTGAAAATGGTTTTTAAATTTTTTTTAGGCCTGTCCAGAATGTCGCTTTTTCGTAATGATCGGAGTCATCGTTTTTAGGGACAAAATAGAAATCTGCAATTTTTTGTGAAAATGGTTTTAAAATGTTTTTTTAGGCCTGTCCAGAATGTCGATAGTTCGGCATGACCGGGGTCACTGTTTTTGTGTCACGAAAATGAAAAAAAAATATCTGCAATTTTTTGTGAAAATGGTTCAAAAACATTTTTTTAGGCCTGTCCAGAATGTCGCTTTTTCGGCATGATCGGAGTCAACGTTTTTAGGGACAAAATAGAAATCTGCAATTTTTTGTGAAAATGGTTTTAAAATGTTTTTTTTAGGCCTGTCCAGTATGTCGATAGTTCTGCATGACCGGGGTCACTGTTTTTGTGTCAAAAAATGAAAAAAAGAATTCTGAGCTTTTTTTTTGAAAATGGTTCTAAAATGCTTTTTTTTTAGGCCTGTCCAGAATGTCGCTAGTTCGGCATAACCGGGGTCACTGTTTTTGTGTCACGAAAATGAAGAAAAAAAAATCAGCAATTTTTGGTGAAAATGGTTTTTAAATTTTTTTTTAGGCCTGTCCAGAATGTCGCTTTTTCGGCATGATCGGAGTCATCGTTTTTAGGGACAAAATAGAAATCTGCAATTTTTTGTGAAAATGGTTTTAAAATGTTTTTTTAGGCCTGTCCAGTATGTCGATAGTTCTGCATGACCGGGGTCACTGTTTTTGTGTCAAAAAATGAAAAAAAGCATTCTGAGCTTTTTTTTGAAAATGGTTCTAAAATGCTTTTTTTTAGGCCTGTCCAAAATGTCGCTAGTTCGGCATGATCGGAGTCATCGTTTTTGGTGACAAAAATAGAAATCTACAATTTTTGTGAAAATGGTTTTAAAATGTTTTTTTTAGGCCTGTCCAGAATGTCGCTTTTTCGGCATGATCGGAGTCACCGTTTTTAGGGACAAAATAGAAATCTGCAATTTTTTGTGAAAATGGTTTTAAAATGTTTTTTTAGGCCTGTCCAGAATGTCGATAGTTCGGCATGACCGGGGTCACTGTTTTTGTGTCAAAAAATGAAAAAAAGAATTCTGAGCTTTTTTTTGAATATGGTTCTAAAATGCTTTTTTTTTAGGCCTGTCCAAAATGTCGCTAGTTCGGCATGATCGGAGTATTCGTTTTTGGTGACAAAAATAGAAATCTACAATTTTTTGTGAAAATGGTTTTAAAATGTTTTTTTTAGGCCTGTCCAGAATGTCGCTAGTTCGGCATGACCGGGGTCACTGTTTTTGTGTCACGAAAATGAAGAAAAAAAATCAGCAATTTTTGGTGAAAATGGTTTTAAATTTTTTTTTGACCTGTCCAGAATGTCGCTTTTTCGGCATGATCGGAGTCATCGTTTTTAGGGACAAAATAGAAATCTGCAATTTTTGGTGAAAATGGTTTTAAAATGTTTTTTTAGGCCTGTCCAGAATGTCGATAGTTCGGCATGACCGGGGTCACTGTTTTTGTGTCACGAAAATGAGAAAAAAATATCTGCAATTTTTTGTGAAAATGGTTCTAAATTTTTTTTTTAGGCCTGTCCAGAATGTCGCTAGTTCGGCATGACCGGGGTCACTGTTTTTGTGTCACGAAAATGAAGAAAAAAAATCAGCAATTTTTGGTGAAAATGGTTTTTAAATTTTTTTTAGGCCTGTCCAGAATGTCGCTTTTTCGGAATGATCGGAGTCATCGTTTTTAGGGACAAAATAGAAATCTGCAATTTTTTGTGAAAATGGTTTTAAAATGTTTTTTAGGCCTGTCCAGAATGTCGATAGTTCGGCATGACCGGGGTCACTGTTTTTGTGTCACGAAAATGAAAAAAAATATCTGCAATTTTTGTGAAAATGGTTCAAAAACATTTTTTAGGCCTGTCCAGAATGTCGCTTTTTCGGCATGATCGGAGTCAACGTTTTTAGGGACAAAATAGAAATCTGCAATTTTTTGTGAAAATGGTTTTAAAATGTTTTTTTTAGGCCTGTCCAGTATGTCGATAGTTCTGCATGACCGGGGTCACTGTTTTTGTGTCAAAAAATGAAAAAAAGCATTCTGAGCTTTTTTTTGAAAATGGTTCTAAAATGCTTTTTTTTTAGGCCTGTCCAAAATGTCGCTAGTTCGGCATGATCGGAGTCATCGTTTTTGGTGACAAAAATAGAAATCTGCAATTTCTTGTGAAAATGGTTCTAAAATTTTTTTTTAGGCCTGTCCAGAATGTCGCTTTTTCGGCATGATCGGAGTCACCGTTTTTAGGGACAAAATAGAAATCTGCAATTTTTTGTGAAAATGGTTTTAAAATGTTTTTTTAGGCCTGTCCAGAATGTCGATAGTTCGGCATGACCGGGGTCACTGTTTTTGTGTCAAAAAATGAAAAAAGAATTCTGAGCTTTTTTTTGAATATGGTTCTAAAATGCTTTTTTTTTAGGCCTGTCCAAAATGTCGCTAGTTCGGCATGATCGGAGTCATCGTTTTTGGTGACAAAAATAGAAATCTACAATTTTTTGTGAAAATGGTTTTAAAATGTTTTTTTTAGGCCTGTCCAGAATGTCGCTAGTTCGGCATGACCGGGGTCACTGTTTTTGTGTCACGAAAATGAAGAAAAAAAAATCAGCAATTTTTGGTGAAAATGGTTTTAAATTTTTTTTTGACCTGTCCAGAATGTCGCTTTTTCGGCATGATCGGAGTCATCGTTTTTAGGGACAAAATAGAAATCTGCAATTTTTGGTGAAAATGGTTTTAAAATGTTTTTTTAGGCCTGTCCAGAATGTCGATAGTTCGGCATGACCGGGGTCACTGTTTTTGTGTCACGAAAATGAAAAAAATAATTCTGAGCTTTTTTTTTGAAAATGGTTCTAAAATGCTTTTTTTTAGGCCTGTCCAGAATGTCGCTAGTTTTTGTGTCACGAAAATGAAGAAAAAAAAATCAGCAATTTTTGGTGAAAATGGTTTTTAAATTTTTTTTTAGGCCTGTCCAGAATGTCGCTTTTTCGGCATGATCGGAGTCATCGTTTTTAGGGACAAAATAGAAATCTGCAATTTTTTGTGAAAATGGTTTTAAAATGTTTTTTTTAGGCCTGTCCAGTATGTCGATAGTTCTGCATGACCGGGGTCACTGTTTTTGTGTCAAAAAATGAAAAAAAGCATTCTGAGCTTTTTTTTTGAAAATGGTTCTAAAATGCTTTTTTTTTAGGCCTGTCCAAAATGTCGCTAGTTCGGCATGATCGGAGTCATCGTTTTTGGTGACAAAAATAGAAATCTACAATTTTTTGTGAAAATGGTTTTAAAATGTTTTTTTTAGGCCTGTCCAGAATGTCGCTTTTTCGGCATGATCGGAGTCACCGTTTTTAGGGACAAAATAGAAATCTGCAATTTTTTGTGAAAATGGTTTTAAAATGTTTTTTTAGGCCTGTCCAGAATGTCGATAGTTCGGCATGACCGGGGTCACTGTTTTTGTGTCAAAAAATGAAAAAAAGAATTCTGAGCTTTTTTTTGAAAATGGTTCTAAAATGCTTTTTTTTAGGCCTGTCCAAAATGTCGCTAGTTCGGCATGATCGGAGTCATCGTTTTTGGTGACAAAAATAGAAATCTACAATTTTTGTGAAAATGGTTTTAAAATGTTTTTTTAGGCCTGTCCAGAATGTCGATAGTTCTGCATGACCGGGGTCACTGTTTTTGTGTCAAAAAATGAAAAAAAGAATTCTGAGCTTTTTTTTGAAAATGGTTCTAAAATGCTTTTTTTTAGGCCTGTCCAGAATGTCGCTAGTTCGGCATAACCGGGGTCACTGTTTTTGTGTCACGAAAATGAAGAAAAAAAATCAGCAATTTTTGGTGAAAATGGTTTTTAAATTTTTTTTAGGCCTGTCCAGAATGTCGCTTTTTCGGCATGATCGGAGTCACCGTTTTTAGGGACAAAATAGAAATCTGCAATTTTTTGTGAAAATGGTTTTAAAATGTTTTTTTAGGCCTGTCCAGAATGTCGATAGTTCTGCATGACCGGGGTCACTGTTTTTGTGTCAAAAAATGAAAAAAAGAATTCTGAGCTTTTTTTTGAAAATGGTTCTAAAATGCTTTTTTTTAGGCCTGTCCAAAATGTCGCTAGTTCGGCATGATCGGAGTCATCGTTTTTGGTGACAAAAATAGAAATCTACAATTTTTGTGAAAATGGTTTTAAAATGTTTTTTTAGGCCTGTCCAGAATGTCGCTTTTTCGGCATGATCGGAGTCACCGTTTTTAGGGACAAAATAGAAATCTGCAATTTTTTGTGAAAATGGTTTTAAAATGTTTTTTTAGGCCTGTCCAGAATGTCGATAGTTCGGCATGACCGGGGTCACTGTTTTTGTGTCAAAAAATGAAAAAAAGAATTCTGAGCTTTTTTTTGAATATGGTTCTAAAATGCTTTTTTTTAGGCCTGTCCAAAATGTCGCTAGTTCGGCATGATCGGAGTATTCGTTTTTGGTGACAAAAATAGAAATCTACAATTTTTGTGAAAATGGTTTTAAAATGTTTTTTTTAGGCCTGTCCAGAATGTCGCTAGTTCGGCATGACCGGGGTCACTGTTTTTGTGTCACGAAAATGAAGAAAAAAAATCAGCAATTTTTGGTGAAAATGGTTTTAAATTTTTTTTTGACCTGTCCAGAATGTCGCTTTTCGGCATGATCGGAGTCATCGTTTTTAGGGACAAAATAGAAATCTGCAATTTTTGGTGAAAATGGTTTTAAAATGTTTTTTTAGGCCTGTCCAGAATGTCGATAGTTCGGCATGACCGGGGTCACTGTTTTTGTGTCACGTAAATGAGAAAAAAATATCTGCAATTTTTTGTGAAAATGGTTCTAAATTTTTTTTTTAGGCCTGTCCAGAATGTCGCTAGTTCGGCATAACCGGGGTCACTGTTTTTGTGTCACGAAAATGAAGAAAAAAAATCAGCAATTTTTGGTGAAAATGGTTTTTAAATTTTTTTTAGGCCTGTCCAGAATGTCGCTTTTCGGAATGATCGGAGTCATCGTTTTTAGGGACAAAATAGAAATCTGCAATTTTTTGTGAAAATGGTTTTAAAATGTTTTTTTAGGCCTGTCCAGAATGTCGCTTTTTCGGCATGATCGGAGTCACCGTTTTTAGGGACAAAATAGAAATCTGCAATTTTTTGTGAAAATGGTTTTAAAATGTTTTTTAGGCCTGTCCAGAATGTCGATAGTTCGGCATGACCGGGGTCACTGTTTTTGTGTCAAAAAATGAAAAAAAGAATTCTGAGCTTTTTTTTTGAATATGGTTCTAAAATGCTTTTTTTTTAGGCCTGTCCAAAATGTCGCTAGTTCGGCATGATCGGAGTCATCGTTTTTGGTGACAAAAATAGAAATCTACAATTTTTTGTGAAAATGGTTTTAAAATGTTTTTTTAGGCCTGTCCAGAATGTCGCTAGTTCGGCATGACCGGGGTCACTGTTTTTGTGTCACGAAAATGAAGAAAAAAAATCAGCAATTTTTGGTGAAAATGGTTTTAAAATTTTTTTTTTGACCTGTCCAGAATGTCGCTTTTTCGGCATGATCGGAGTCATCGTTTTTAGGGACAAAATAGAAATCTGCAATTTTTGGTGAAAATGGTTTTAAAATGTTTTTTTTAGGCCTGTCCAGAATGTCGATAGTTCGGCATGACCGGGGTCACTGTTTTTGTGTCACGAAAATGAAAAAAAGAATTCTGAGCTTTTTTTTTGAAAATGGTTCTAAAATGCTTTTTTTTAGGCCTGTCCAGAATGTCGCTAGTTTTTGTGTCACGAAAATGAAGAAAAAAAATCAGCAATTTTTGGTGAAAATGGTTTTTAAAATTTTTTTTAGGCCTGTCCAGAATGTCGCTTTTTCGGCATGATCGGAGTCATCGTTTTTAGGGACAAAATAGAAATCTGCAATTTTTTGTGAAAATGGTTTTAAAATGTTTTTTTTAGGCCTGTCCAGTATGTCGATAGTTCTGCATGACCGGGGTCACTGTTTTTGTGTCAAAAAATGAAAAAAAGCATTCTGAGCTTTTTTTTGAAAATGGTTCTAAAATGCTTTTTTTTAGGCCTGTCCAGAATGTCGCTAGTTCGGCATGATCGGAGTCATCGTTTTTGGTGACAAAAATAGAAATCTACAATTTTTGTGAAAATGGTTTTAAAATGTTTTTTTAGGCCTGTCCAGAATGTCGCTTTTTCGGCATGATCGGAGTCACCGTTTTTAGGGACAAAATAGAAATCTGCAATTTTTTGTGAAAATGGTTTTAAAATGTTTTTTTAGGCCTGTCCAGAATGTCGATAGTTCGGCATGACCGGGGTCACTGTTTTTGTGTCAAAAAATGAAAAAAAGAATTCTGAGCTTTTTTTTGAAAATGGTTCTAAAATGCTTTTTTTTTAGGCCTGTCCAAAATGTCGCTAGTTCGGCATGATCGGAGTCATCGTTTTTGGTGACAAAAATAGAAATCTACAATTTTTTGTGAAAATGGTTTTAAAATGTTTTTTTAGGCCTGTCCAGAATGTCGATAGTTCGGCATGACCGGGGTCACTGTTTTTGTGTCACGAAAATGAAAAAAAAACATCTGCAATTTCTTGTGAAAATGGTTCTAAAAATTTTTTTAGGCCTGTCCAGAATGTCGCTTTTTCGGCATGATCGGAGTCACCGTTTTTAGGGACAAAATAGAAATCTGCAATTTTTTGTGAAAATGGTTTTAAAATGTTTTTTTAGGCCTGTCCAGAATGTCGATAGTTCGGCATGACCGGGGTCACTGTTTTTGTGTCAAAAAATGAAAAAAAGAATTCTGAGCTTTTTTTTGAATATGGTTCTAAAATGCTTTTTTTTAGGCCTGTCCAAAATGTCGCTAGTTCGGCATGATCGGAGTCATCGTTTTTGGTGACAAAAATAGAAATCTACAATTTTTTGTGAAAATGGTTTTAAAATGTTTTTTTTAGGCCTGTCCAGAATGTCGCTTTTTCGGCATGATCGGAGTCACCGTTTTTAGGGACAAAATAGAAATCTGCAATTTTTGTGAAAATGGTTTTAAAATGTTTTTTTAGGCCTGTCCAGAATGTCGATAGTTCGGCATGACCGGGGTCACTGTTTTTGTGTCAAAAAATGAAAAAAAGAATTCTGAGCTTTTTTTTGAATATGGTTCTAAAATGCTTTTTTTTTAGGCCTGTCCAAAATGTCGCTAGTTCGGCATGATCGGAGTATTCGTTTTTGGTGACAAAAATAGAAATCTACAATTTTTTGTGAAAATGGTTTTAAAATGTTTTTTTTAGGCCTGTCCAGAATGTCGCTAGTTCGGCATGACCGGGGTCACTGTTTTTGTGTCACGAAAATGAAGAAAAAAAATCAGCAATTTTTGGTGAAAATGGTTTTAAATTTTTTTTGACCTGTCCAGAATGTCGCTTTTTCGGCATGATCGGAGTCATCGTTTTTAGGGACAAAATAGAAATCTGCAATTTTTGGTGAAAATGGTTTTAAAATGTTTTTTTAGGCCTGTCCAGAATGTCGCTAGTTCGGCATGACCGGGGTCACTGTTTTTGTGTCACGAAAATGAGAAAAAAATATCTGCAATTTTTTGTGAAAATGGTTCAAAATTTTTTTTTTAGGCCTGTCCAGAATGTCGCTAGTTCGGCATAACCGGGGTCACTGTTTTTGTGTCACGAAAATGAAGAAAAAAATCAGCAATTTTTGGTGAAAATGGTTTTAAAATTTTTTTTAGGCCTGTCCAGAATGTCGCTTTTTCGGAATGATCGGAGTCATCGTTTTTAGGGACAAAATAGAAATCTGCAATTTTTTGTGAAAATGGTTTTAAAATGTTTTTTAGGCCTGTCCAGAATGTCGATAGTTCGGCATGACCGGGGTCACTGTTTTTGTGTCACGAAAATGAAAAAAAAATATCTGCAATTTTTTGTGAAAATGGTTCAAAAACATTTTTTTAGGCCTGTCCAGAATGTCGCTTTTTCGGCATGATCGGAGTCAACGTTTTTAGGGACAAAATAGAAATCTGCAATTTTTTGTGAAAATGGTTTTAAAATGTTTTTTTTAGGCCTGTCCAGTATGTCGATAGTTCTGCATGACCGGGGTCACTGTTTTTGTGTCAAAAAATGAAAAAAAGCATTCTGAGCTTTTTTTTGAAAATGGTTCTAAAATGCTTTTTTTTAGGCCTGTCCAAAATGTCGCTAGTTCGGCATGATCGGAGTCATCGTTTTTGGTGACAAAAATAGAAATCTACAATTTTTTGTGAAAATGGTTTTAAAATGTTTTTTTTAGGCCTGTCCAGAATGTCGATAGTTCGGCATGACCGGGGTCACTGTTTTTGTGTCACGAAAATGAAAAAAAAATATCTGCAATTTCTTGTGAAAATGGTTCTAAAAATTTTTTTTAGGCCTGTCCAGAATGTCGCTTTTTCGGCATGATCGGAGTCATCGTTTTTAGGGACAAAATAGAAATCTGCAATTTTTTGTGAAAATGGTTTTAAAATGTTTTTTTAGGCCTGTCCAGAATGTCGATAGTTCGGCACTGTTTTTGTGTCAAAAAATGAAAAAAAGAATTCTGAGCTTTTTTTTTGAATATGGTTCTAAAATGCTTTTTTTTTAGGCCTGTCCAAAATGTCGCTAGTTCGGCATGATCGGAGTCATCGTTTTTGGTGACAAAAATAGAAATCTACAATTTTTTGTGAAAATGGTTTTAAAATGTTTTTTTTAGGCCTGTCCAGAATGTGGCTTTTTCGGCATGATCGGAGTCACCGTTTTTAGGGACAAAATAGAAATCTGCAATTTTTTGTGAAAATGGTTTTAAAATGTTTTTTTAGGCCTGTCCAGAATGTCGATAGTTCGGCATGACCGGGGTCACTGTTTTTGTGTCAAAAAATGAAAAAAGAATTCTGAGCTTTTTTTTTGAATATGGTTCTAAAATGCTTTTTTTTAGGCCTGTCCAAAATGTCGCTAGTTCGGCATGATCGGAGTCATCGTTTTTGGTGACAAAAATAGAAATCTACAATTTTTGTGAAAATGGTTTTAAAATGTTTTTTAGGCCTGTCCAGAATGTCGCTTTTTCGGCATGATCGGAGTCACCGTTTTTAGGGACAAAATAGAAATCTGCAATTTTTTGTGAAAATGGTTTTAAAATGTTTTTTTAGGCCTGTCCAGAATGTCGATAGTTCGGCATGACCGGGGTCACTGTTTTTGTGTCAAAAAATGAAAAAAAGAATTCTGAGCTTTTTTTTAATATGGTTCTAAAATGCTTTTTTTTTAGGCCTGTCCAAAATGTCGCTAGTTCGGCATGATCGGAGTATTTGTTTTTGGTGACAAAAATAGAAATCTACAATTTTTGTGAAAATGGTTTTAAAATGTTTTTTTTAGGCCTGTCCAGAATGTCGCTAGTTCGGCATAACCGGGGTCACTGTTTTTGTGTCACGAAAATGAAGAAAAAAAAATCAGCAATTTTTGGTGAAAATGGTTTTTAAATTTTTTTTAGGCCTGTCCAGAATGTCGCTTTTTCGGCATGATCGGAGTCATCGTTTTTAGGGACAAAATAGAAATCTGCAATTTTTTGTGAAAATGGTTTTAAAATGTTTTTTTAGGCCTGTCCAGAATGTCGATAGTTCTGCATGACCGGGGTCACTGTTTTTGTGTCAAAAAATGAAAAAAAGAATTCTGAGCTTTTTTTTTGAAAATGGTTCTAAAATGCTTTTTTTAGGCCTGTCCAGAATGTCGCTTTTTCGGCATGATCGGAGTCATCGTTTTTAGGGACAAAATAGAAATCTGCAATTTTTGTGAAAATGGTTTTAAAATGTGTTTTTTAGGCCTGTCCAGAATGTCGATAGTTCGGCATGACCGGGGTCACTGTTTTTGTGTCACGAAAACGAGAAAAAAATATCTGCAATTTTTTGTGAAAATGGTTAAAAAAAAAATGTTTAGGCCTGTCCAGAATGTCGCTTTTTCGGCATGATCGGAGTCATCGTTTTTAGGGACAAAATAGAAATCTACAATTTTTTGTGAAAATGGTTTTAAAATGTTTTTTTTAGGCCTGTCCAGAATGTCGCTTTTTCGGCATGATCGGAGTCACCGTTTTTAGGGACAAAATAGAAATCTGCAATTTTTTGTGAAAATGGTTTTAAAATGTTTTTTTTAGGCCTGTCCAGAATGTCGATAGTTCGGCATGACCGGGGTCACTGTTTTTGTGTCAAAAAATGAAAAAAAGAATTCTGAGCTTTTTTTTTGAATATGGTTCTAAAATGCTTTTTTTTTAGGCCTGTCCAAAATGTCGCTAGTTCGGCATGATCGGAGTATTCGTTTTTGGTGACAAAAATAGAAATCTACAATTTTTGTGAAAATGGTTTTAAAATGTTTTTTTTTAGGCCTGTCCAGAATGTCGCTAGTTCGGCATGACCGGGCGTCACTGTTTTTGTGTCACGAAAATGAAGAAAAAAAATCAGCAATTTTTGGTGAAAATGGTTTTAAAATTTTTTTTTGACCTGTCCAGAATGTCGCTTTTTCGGCATGATCGGAGTCATCGTTGTTAGGGACAAAATAGAAATCTGCAATTTTTGGTGAAAATGGTTTTAAAATGTTTTTTTTAGGCCTGTCCAGAATGTCGATAGTTCGGCATGACCGGGGTCACTGTTTTTGTGTCACGAAAATGAGAAAAAAATCAGCAATTTTTGGTGAAAATGGTTAAAAAAAAATTTTTTAGGCCTGTCCAGAATGTCGCTTTTTCGGCATGATCGGAGTCATCGTTTTTAGGGACAAAATAGAAATCTGCAATTTTTTGTGAAAATGGTTCAAAAACATTTTTTTAGGCCTGTCCAGAATGTCGCTTTTTCGGCATGATCGGAGTCATCGTTTTTAGGGACAAAATAGAAATCTGCAATTTTTTGTGAAAATGGTTTTAAAATGTTTTTTTTAGGCCTGTCCAGTATGTCGATAGTTCTGCATGACCGGGGTCACTGTTTTTGTGTCACGAAAATGAGAAAAAAATATCTGCAATTTTTTGTGAAAATGGTTAAAAAAAATTTTTTTAGGCCTGTCCAGAATGTCGCTTTTTCGGCATGATCGGAGTCATCGTTTTTAGGGACAAAATAGAAATCTGCAATTTTTTGTGAAAATGGTTTTAAAATGTTTTTTTAGGCCTGTCCAGAATGTCGATAGTTCGGCATGACCGGGGTCACTGTTTTTGTGTCACGAAAATGAAGAAAAAAAAATCAGCAATTTTTGGTGAAAATGGTTTTAAAATTTTTTTTAGGCCTGTCCAGAATGTCGCTTTTTCGGCATGATCGGAGTCATCATTTTTAGGGACAAAATAGAAATCTGCAATTTTTTGTGAAAATGGTTTTAAAATGTTTTTTTAGGCCTGTCCAGAATGTCGATAGTTCGGCATGACCAGGGTCACTGTTTTTGTGTCACGAAAATGAAGAAAAAAAATCAGCAATTTTTGGTGAAAATGGTTTTAAAACATTTTTTTAGACCTGTCCAGAATGTCGCTTTTTCGGCATGATCGGAGTCAACGTTTTTAGGGACAAAATAGAAATCTGCAATTTTTTGTGAAAATGGTTTTAAAATGTTTTTTTTAGGCCTGTCCAGTATGTCGATAGTTCTGCATGACCGGGGTCACTGTTTTTGTGTCAAAAAATGAAAAAAAGAATTCTGAGCTTTTTTTTTGAAAATGGTTCTAAAATGCTTTTTTTTAGGCCTGTCCAGAATGTCGCTTTTTCGGCATGATCGGAGTCATCGTTTTTAGGGACAAAATAGAAATCTGCAATTTTTTGTGAAAATGGTTTTAAAATGTGTTTTTTAGGCCTGTCCAGAATGTCGATAGTTCGGCATGACCGGGGTCACTGTTTTTGTGTCACGAAAACGAGAAAAAAATATCTGCAATTTTTTGTGAAAATGGTTAAAAAAAAAATTTTAGGCCTGTCCAGAATGTCGCTTTTTCGGCATGATCGGAGTCATCGTTTTTAGGGACAAAATAGAAATCTGCAATTTTTTGTGAAAATGTTTTTAAAATGTTTTTTTTAGGCCTGTCCAGAATGTCGATAGTTGTTCATGACCGGGGTCACTGTTTTTGTGTCAAAAAATGAAAAAAAGCATTCTGAGCTTTTTTT
The DNA here is from genome assembly GCF_905237065.1 of Salmo salar. NCBI lineage: Eukaryota > Metazoa > Chordata > Actinopteri > Salmoniformes > Salmonidae > Salmo > Salmo salar. Next base: position 395,706 of record NW_025548305.1, read on the forward strand.
TTGAAAATGGTTCTAAAATGCTTTTTTTTTAGGCCTGTCCAAAATGTCGCTAGTTCGGCATGATCGGAGTCATCGTTTTTGGTGACAAAAATAGAAATCTGCAATTTTTTGTGAAAATGGTTTTAAATTATTTTTTTGGCCTGTCCAGAATGTCGCTAGTTCGGCATGACCGGGGTCACTGTTTTTGTGTCACGAAAATGAAGAAAAAATATCTGCAATTTTTGGTGAAAATGGTTTTAAAATGTTTTTTTTAGGCCTGTCCAGAATGTCGCTAGTTCGGCATGATCGGAGTCATCGTTTTAGGGACAAAAATAGAAATCTGCAATTTTTTCGTGAAAATGGTTTTAAAATGTTTTTTTTAGGCCTGTCCAGAATGTCGCTAGTTCGGCATGATCGGAGTCATTGTTTTTAGGGTCAAAATAAGAAAAAATCTGCAATTTTTGTGAAAATGGTTTTTAATTTTTTTTAGGCCTGTCCAGAATGTCGCTTTTTCGGCATGATCGGAGTCATCGTTTTTAGGGACAAAATAGAAATCTGCAATTTTTGTGAAAATGGTTTTAAAATGTGTTTTTAGGCCTGTCCAGAATGTCGCTAGTTCGGCATGACCGGGGTCACTGTTTTTGTGTCACGAAAATGAAAAAAAAATCGGAATTTTTTTGTGAAAATGGTTCTAAAATGTTTTTTTTAGGCCTGTCCAGAATGTCGCTAGTTCGGCATGATCGGAGTCATCGTTTTAGGGACAAAAATAGAAATCTGCAATTTTTGGTGAAAATGGTTTTAAAATGTTTTTTAGGCCTGTCCAGAATGTCGCTTTTTTAGGCATGATTGGAATCATCGTTTTTAGGGACAAAATAGAAAAAATCAGCAATTTTTGTGAAAATGGTTTTAAAATTTTTTTTAGGATTGTCCAGAATGTCGCTTTTTCGGCATGATCGGAGTCATCGTTTTTAGGGACAAAATAGAAATCTGCAATTTTTGTGAAAATGGTTTTAAAATGTTTTTTTAGGCCTGTCCAGAATGTCGCTTTTTCGGCATGATCGGAGTCATCGTTTTTAGGGACAAAATAGAAATCTGCAATTTTTGTGAAAATGGTTTTAAAATGTTTTTTTAGGCCTGTCCAGAATGTCGCTAGTTCGGCATGACCGGGGGTCACTGTTTTTGTGTCACGAAAATGAAAAAAAATATCTGCAATTTTTGGTGAAAATGGTTTTAAAATGTTTTTTAGGCCTGTCCAGAATGTCGCTAGTTCGGCATGACCGGGGTCACTGTTTTTGTGTCACGAAAATGAAAAAAAAATCTGAGCATTTTTTGTGAAAATGGTTCTAAAATGTTTTTTTTAGGCCTGTCCAGAATGTCGCTAGTTCGGCATGATCGGAGTCATCGTTTTTGTTGACAAAAATAGAAATCTGCAATTTTTTGTGAAAATGGTTTGAAATTTTTTTTTAGGCCTGTCCAGAATGTCGCTAGTTCGGCATGATCGGAGTCATCGTTTTTGTTGACAAAAATAGAAATCTGCAATTTTTGTGAAAATGGTTTTAAAATGTTTTTTAGGCCTGTCCAGAATGTCGCTTTTTCAGGATGATTGGAGTCATCGTTTTTAGGGACAAAATAGAAATCTGCAATTTTTTGTGAAAATGGTTTTAAAATGTTTTTTTAGGCCTGTCCAGAATGTCGATAGTTCGGCATGACCGGGGTCACTGTTTTTGTGTCAAAAAATGAAAAAAGAATTCTGAGCTTTTTTTTGAAAATGGTTCTAAAATGCTTTTTTTTAGGCCTGTCCAGAATGTCGATAGTTCGGCATGACCGGGGTCACTGTTTTTGTGTCAAAAAATGAAAAAAGAATTCTGAGCTTATTTTGTGAAAATGGTTTTAATTTTTTTTTTAGGATTGTCCAGAATGTCGCTTTTTCGGCATGATCGGAGTCATCGTTTTTAGGGACAAAATAGAAATCTGCAATTTTTTGAGAAAATGGTTTTAAAATGTTTTTTTAGGCCTGTCCAGAATGTCGCTTCTTCGGCATGATCGGAGTCATCGTTTTTAGGGACAAAATAGAAATCTGCAATTTTTTGTGAAAATGGTTTTAAAATGTTTTTTAGGCCTGTCCAGAATGTCGCTAGTTCGGCATGACCGGGGGTCACTGTTTTTGTGCACGAAAATGAAAAAAATATCTGCAATTTTTGGTGAAAATGGTTTTAAAATGTTTTTTTAGGCCTGTCCAGAATGTCGCTAGTTCGGCATGACCGGGGTCACTGTTTTTGTGTCACGAAAATGAAAAAAAAATCTGAGCTTTTTTTGTGAAAATGGTTCTAAAATGTTTTTTTTTAGGCCTGTCCAAAATGTCGCTAGTTCGGCATGATCGGAGTCATCGTTTTTGTTGACAAAAATAGAAACTGCATTTTTTGTGGAAATGGTTGAAAAAATTTTTTTAGGCCTGTCCAGAATGTCGCTAGTTCGGCATGACCGGAGTCATCGTTTTTGTTGACAAAAATAGAAATCTGCAATTTTTTGTGAAAATGGTTTTAAAATGTTTTTTTAGGCCTGTCCAGAATGTCGCTTTTTCGGGATGATCGGAGTCATCGTTTTTAGGGACAAAATAGAAATCTACAATTTTTGTGAAAATGGTTTTAAAATGTTTTTTTAGGCCTGTCCAGAATGTCGATAGTTCGGCATGACCGGGGTCACTGTTTTTGTGTCAAAAAATGAAAAAAGAATTCTGAGCTTTTTTTGTGAAAATGGTTCTAAAATGCTTTTTTTTAGGCCTGTCCAGAATGTCGATAGTTCGGCATGATCGGAGTCACTGTTTTTGTGTCAAAAAATGAAAAAAAGAATTCTGAGCTTATTTTGTGAAAATGGTTTTAAAATGTTTTTTTAGGCCTGTCCAGAATGTCGATAGTTCGGCATGACCGGGGTCACTGTTTTTGTGTCACGAAAATGAAAATAAAATATCTGCAATTTTTTGTGAAAATGGTTCTACATTTTTTTTTTAGGCCTGTCCAGAATGTCGCTAGTTCGGAATGATCGGAGTCATCGTTTTTGGTGACAAAAATAGAAACTGCAATTTTTTGTGGAAATGGTTTTAAATTTTTTTTTTAGGCCTGTCCAGAATGTCGCTAGTTCGGCATGACCGGGGTCACTGTTTTTGTGTCACGAAAATGAAAAAAAAATATCTGCAATTTTTTGTGAAAATGGTTTTAAAATGTTTTTTTTAGGCCTGTCCAGAATGTCGCTAGTTCGGCATGATCGGAGTCATCGTTTTTGGTGACAAAAATAGAAATCTGCAATTTTTTGTGAAAATGGTTTTAAAATGTTTTTTTTAGGCCTGTCCAGAATGTCGCTAGTTCGGCATGACCGGGGTCACTGTTTTTGTGTCAAGAAAATGAAAAAAAATATCTGCAATTTTTTGTGAAAATGGTTTTAAAATGTTTTTTTATGCCTGTCCAGAATGTCGCTAGTTCGGCATGACCAGGGTCACTGTTTTTGTGTCAAGAAAATGAAAAAAAATATCTGCAATTTTTTGTGAAAATGGTTTTAAAATGTTTTTTTTAGGCCTGTCCAGAATGTCGCTTTTCGGCATGATCGGAGTCATCGTTTTTAGGGACAAAATAGAAATCTGCAATTTTTTGTGAAAATGGTTTTAAATTTTTTTTTAGGATTGTCCAGAATGTCGCTTTTTCGGCATGATCGGAGTCATCGTTTTTAGGGACAAAATAGAAATCTGCAATTTTTTAAGAAAATGGTTTTAAAATGTTTTTTTTAGGCCTGTCCAGAATGTCGCTTTTCGGCATGATCGGAGTCATCGTTTTTAGGGACAAAATAGAAATCTGCAATTTTTTAAGAAAATGGTTTTAAAATGTTTTTTTAGGCCTGTCCAGAATGTCGCTTTTTCGGCATGATCGGAGTCATCGTTTTTAGGGACAAAATAGAAATCTGCAATTTTTGGTGAAAATGGTTTTAAAATGTTTTTTAGGCCTGTCCAGAATGTCGCTAGTTCGGCATGACCGGGGTCACTGTTTTTGTGTCACGAAAATGAAAAAAATATCTGCAATTTTTGGTGAAAATGGTTTTAAAATGTTTTTTTAGGCCTGTCCAGAATGTCGCTAGTTCGGCATGACCGGGGTCACTGTTTTTGTGTCACTAAAATGAAAAAAAAATCTGAGCTTTTTTTGTGAAAATGGTTCTAAAATGTTTTTTTAGGCCTGTCCAAAATGTCGCTAGTTCGGCATGATCGGAGTCATCGTTTTTGTTGACAAAAATAGAAACTGCAATTTTTTGTGGAAATGGTTGAAAAAATTTTTTTTAGGCCTGTCCAAAATGTCGCTAGTTCGGCATGATCGGAGTCATCGTTTTTGTTGACAAAAATAGAAATCTGCAATTTTTGTGAAAATGTTTTTAAAATGTTTTTTAGGCCTGTCCAGAATGTCGCTTTTTCGGGATGATTGGAGTCATCGTTTTTAGGGACAAAATAGAAATCTGCAATTTTTGTGAAAATGGTTTTAAAATGTTTTTTAGGCCTGTCCAGAATGTCGCTAGTTCGGCATGACCGGGGTCATCGTTTTTAGGGACAAAATAGAAATCTGCAATTTTTGTGAAAATGGTTTTAAAATGTTTTTTAGGCCTGTCCAGAATGTCGCTTTTTCGGCATGATCGGAGTCATCGTTTTTAGGGACAAAATAGAAATCTGCAATTTTTTGTGAAAATGGTTTTAAAATGTTTTTTTAGGCCTGTCCAGAATGTCGCTAGTTCGGCATGACCGGGGTCACTGTTTTTGTGTCACGAAAATGAAAAAAAAATATCTGCAATTTTTGGTGAAAATGGTTTTAAAATGTTTTTTTTAGGCCTGTCCAGAATGTCGCTAGTTCGGCATGACCGGGGTCACTGTTTTTGTGTCACGAAAATGAAAAAAAAAATCTGAGCTTTTTTTGTGAAAATGGTTCTAAAATGTTTTTTTTTAGGCCTGTCCAAAATGTCGCTAGTTCGGCATGATCGGAGTCATCGTTTTTGTTGACAAAAATAGAAACTGCAATTTTTTGTGGAAATGGTTGAAAAAAAATTTTTAGGCCTGTCCAAAATGTCGCTAGTTCGGCATGATCGGAGTCATCGTTTTTGTTGACAAAAATAGAAATCTGCAATTTTTTGTGAAAATGTTTTTAAAATGTTTTTTTAGGCCTGTCCAGAATGTCGCTTTTTCAGGATGATTGGAATCATCGTTTTTAGGGACAAAATAGAAATCTGCAATTTTTTGTGAAAATGGTTTTAAAATGTTTTTTTAGGCCTGTCCAGAATGTCGATAGTTCGGCATGACCGGGGTCACTGTTTTTGTGTCAAAAAATGAAAAAAGAATTCTGAGCTTTTTTTTTGAAAATGGTTCTAAAATGCTTTTTTTTTAGGCCTGTCCAGAATGTCGATAGTTCGGCATGACCGGGGTCACTGTTTTTGTGTCAAAAAATGAAAAAAAGAATTCTGAGCTTATTTTGTGAAAATGGTTTTAAAATGTTTTTTTAGGCCTGTCCAGAATGTCGATAGTTCGGCATGACCGGGGTCACTGTTTTTGTGTCACGAAAATGAAAATAAAATATCTGCAATTTTTTGTGAAAATGGTTCTACATTTTTTTTTTAGGCCTGTCCAGAATGTCGCTAGTTCGGAATGATCGGAGTCATCGTTTTTGGTGACAAAAATAGAAACTGCAATTTTTGTGGAAATGGTTTTAATTTTTTTTTAGGCCTGTCCAGAATGTCGCTAGTTCGGCATGACCGGGGTCCCTGTTTTTGTGTCACGAAAATGAAAAAAAATATCTGCAATTTTTTGTGAAAATGGTTTTAAAATGTTTTTTTAGGCCTGTCCAGAATGTCGCTAGTTCGGAATGATCGGAGTCATCGTTTTTGGTGACAAAAATAGAAACTGCAATTTTTCGTGAAAATGGTTTTAAAATGTTTTTTTAGGCCTGTCCAGAATGTCGCTAGTTCGGCATGACCGGGGTCACTGTTTTTGTGTCAAGAAAATGAAAAAAAATATCTGCAATTTTTTGTGAAAATGGTTTTAAAATGTTTTTTTATGCCTGTCCAGAATGTCGCTAGTTCGGCATGACCAGGGTCACTGTTTTTGTGTCAAGAAAATGAAAAAAAATATCTGCAATTTTTTGTGAAAATGGTTTTAAAATGTTTTTTTTAGGCCTGTCCAGAATGTCGCTTTTTCGGCATGATCGGAATCATCGTTTTTAGGGACAAAATAGAAATCTGCAATTTTTTGTGAAAATGGTTTTAAATTTTTTTTTAGGATTGTCCAGAATGTCGCTTTTCGGCATGATCGGAGTCATCGTTTTTAGGGACAAAATAGAAATCTGCAATTTTTTAAGAAAATGGTTTTAAAATGTTTTTTTAGGCCTGTCCAGAATGTCGCTTTTTCGGCATGATCGGAGTCATCGTTTTTAGGGACAAAATAGAAATCTGCAATTTTTTAAGAAAATGGTTTTAAAATGTTTTTTTAGGCCTGTCCAGAATGTCGCTTTTTCGGCATGATCGGAGTCATCGTTTTTAGGGACAAAATAGAAATCTGCAATTTTTGGTGAAAATGGTTTTAAAATGTTTTTTAGGCCTGTCCAGAATGTCGCTAGTTCGGCATGACCGGGGTCACTGTTTTTGTGTCACGAAAATGAAAAAAAATATCTGCAATTTTTGGTGAAAATGGTTTTAAAATGTTTTTTTTAGGCCTGTCCAGAATGTCGCTAGTTCGGCATGACCGGGGTCACTGTTTTTGTGTCACTAAAATGAAAAAAAAAATCTGAGCTTTTTTTGTGAAAATGGTTCTAAAATGTTTTTTTTTAGGCCTGTCCAAAATGTCGCTAGTTCGGCATGATCGGAGTCATCGTTTTTGTTGACAAAAATAGAAACTGCAATTTTTTGTGGAAATGGTTGAAAAAATTTTTTTAGGCCTGTCCAAAATGTCGCTAGTTCGGCATGATCGGAGTCATCGTTTTTGTTGACAAAAATAGAAATCTGCAATTTTTTGTGAAAATGTTTTTAAAATGTTTTTTTAGGCCTGTCCAGAATGTCGCTTTTTCAGGATGATTGGAATCATCGTTTTTAGGGACAAAATAGAAATCTGCAATTTTTGTGAAAATGGTTTTAAAATGTTTTTTAGGCCTGTCCAGAATGTCGCTAGTTCGGCATGACCGGGGTCATCGTTTTTAGGGACAAAATAGAAATCTGCAATTTTTGTGAAAATGGTTTTAAAATGTTTTTTAGGCCTGTCCAGAATGTCGCTTTTTCGGCATGATCGGAGTCATCGTTTTTAGGGACAAAATAGAAATCTGCAATTTTTTGTGAAAATGGTTTTAAAATGTTTTTTAGGCCTGTCCAGAATGTCGCTAGTTCGGCATGACCGGGGTCACTGTTTTTGTGTCACGAAAATGAAAAAAAATATCTGCAATTTTTGGTGAAAATGGTTTTAAAATGTTTTTTTAGGCCTGTCCAGAATGTCGCTAGTTCGGCATGACCGGGGTCACTGTTTTTGTGTCACGAAAATGAAAAAAAAAATCTGAGCTTTTTTGTGAAAATGGTTCTAAAATGTTTTTTTTAGGCCTGTCCAAAATGTCGCTAGTTCGGCATGATCGGAGTCATCGTTTTTGTTGACAAAAATAGAAACTGCAATTTTTGTGGAAATGGTTGAAAAAAAATTTTTAGGCCTGTCCAAAATGTCGCTAGTTCGGCATGATCGGAGTCATCGTTTTTGTTGACAAAAATAGAAATCTGCAATTTTTTGTGAAAATGTTTTTAAAATGTTTTTTAGGCCTGTCCAGAATGTCGCTTTTTCAGGATGATTGGAATCATCGTTTTTAGGGACAAAATAGAAATCTGCAATTTTTTGTGAAAATGGTTTTAAAATGTTTTTTAGGCCTGTCCAGAATGTCGCTAGTTCGGCATGACCGGGGTCATCGTTTTTGGACAAAATAGAAATCTGCAATTTTTTGTGAAAATGGTTTTAAAATGTTTTTTTAGGCCTGTCCAGAATGTCGATAGTTCGGCATGACCGGGGTCACTGTTTTTGTGTCAAAAAATGAAAAAAGAATTCTGAGCTTTTTTTTGAAAATGGTTCTAAAATGCTTTTTTTTTAGGCCTGTCCAGAATGTCGATAGTTCGGCATGACCGGGGTCACTGTTTTTGTGTCAAAAAATGAAAAAAGAATTCTGAGCTTATTTTGTGAAAATGGTTTTAAAATGTTTTTTAGGCCTGTCCAGAATGTCGATAGTTCGGCATGACCGGGGTCACTGTTTTTGTGTCACGAAAATGAAAATAAAATATCTGCAATTTTTGTGAAAATGGTTCTACATTTTTTTTTAGGCCTGTCCAGAATGTCGCTAGTTCGGCATGACCGGGGTCCCTGTTTTTGTGTCACGAAAATGAAAAAAAATATCTGCAATTTTTGTGAAAATGGTTTTAAAATGTTTTTTTTAGGCCTGTCCAGAATGTCGCTAGTTCGGAATGATCGGAGTCATCGTTTTTGGTGACAAAAATGGAAACTGCAATTTTTCGTGGAAATGGTTTTAAAATGTTTTTTTTTAGGCCTGTCCAGAATGTCGCTAGTTCGGCATGACCGGGGTCACTGTTTTTGTGTCACGAAAATGAAAAATAAATATCTGCAATTTTTTGTGAAAATGGTTTTTAATTTTTTTTTTAGGCCTGTCCAGAATGTCGCTTTTTCGGCATGATCGGAATCATCGTTTTAAGGGACAAAATAGAAATCTGCAATTTTTTGTGAAAATGGTTTTCAAATTTTTTTTTAGGCCTGTCCAGAATGTCGCTTTTTCGGCATGATAGGAGTCATCGTTTTTAGGGACAAAATAGAAATCTGCAATTTTTTGTGAAAATGGTTTTAAAATGTTTTTTTTAGGCCTGTCCAGAATGTCGCTAGTTCGGCATGACCGGGGTCACTGTTTTTGTGTCAAGAAAATGAAAAAAAAATATCTGCAATTTTTTGTGAAAATGGTTTTAAAATGTTTTTTTAGGCCTGTCCAGAATGTCGCTAGTTCGGCATGACCGGGGTCACTGTTTTTGTGTCACGAAAATGAAAAAAAAAATCTGCAATTTTTTGTGAAAATGGTTTTAAAATGTTTTTTTATGCCTGTCCAGAATTTCGCTAGTTCGGCATGACCAGGGTCACTGTTTTTGTGTCAAGAAAATGAAAAAAAAATATCTGCAATTTTTGGTGAAAATGGTTTTAAAATGTTTTTTTTAGGCCTGTCCAGAATGTCGCTTTTTCGGCATGATCGGAGTCATCGTTTTTAGGGACAAAATAGAAATCTGCAATTTTTTGTGAAAATGGTTTTAAATGTTTTTTTAGGCCTTTCCAGAATGTCGCTAGTTCGGCATGACCGGGGTCACTGTTTTTGTGTCAAGAAAATGAAAAAAAAATATCTGCAATTTTTTGTGAAAATGGTTTTAAAATGAGTTTTTTTAGGCCTGTCCAGAATGTCACTTTTTCAGCATGATCGGAGTCATCGTTTTTAGGGACAATATAGAAATCTGCAATTTTTTGTGAAAATGGTTTTGAAATGTTTTTTTAGGCCTGTCCAGAATGTCGCTAGTTCGGCATGACCGGGGTCACTGTTTTTGTGTCAAGAAAATGAAAAAAAAATATCTGCAATTTTTTGTGAAAATGGTTTTAAAATGGGTTTTTTTAGGCCTGTCCAGAATGTCACTTTTTCAGCATGATCGGAGTCATCGTTTTTAGGGACAATATAGAAATCTGCAATTTTTTGTGAAAATGGTTCTAAAATGTTTTTTTTTAGGCCTGTCCAAAATGTCGCTAGTTCGGAATGATCGGAGTCATCGTTTTTGGTGACAAAAATAGAAACTGCAATTTTTCGTGGAAATGGTTTTAAAATGTTTTTTTTAGGCCTGTCCAGAATGTCGCTAGTTCGGCATGATCGGAGTCATCGTTTTTAGGGACAAAATAGAAATCTGCAATTTTTGTGAAAATGGTTTTAAAATGTTTTTTTAGGCCTGTCCAGAATGTCGCTAGTTCGGCATGACCGGGGTCACTGTTTTTGTGTCACGAAAATGAAAAAAAATATCTGCAATTTTTGTGAAAATGGTTTTAAAATGTTTTTTTAGGCCTGTCCAGAATGTCGCTAGTTCGGCATGACCGGGGTCACTGTTTTTGTGTCACGAAAATGAAAAAAAAAATCGGAGCTTTTTTTGTGAAAATGGTTCTAAAATGTTTTTTTTAGGCCTGTCCAAAATGTCGCTAGTTCGGCATGATCGGAGTCATCGTTTTTGGTGACAAAAATAGAAACTGCAATTTTTTGTGGAAATGGTTTAAAAAAATTTTTTAGGCCTGTCCAGAATGTCGCTAGTTCGGCAAGACCGGGGTCACTGTTTTTGTGTCACGAAAATGAAAAAAAAAATCTGCAATTTTTTGTGAAAATGGTTTTAAAATGTTTTTTTATGCCTGTCCAGAATGTCGCTAGTTCGGCATGACCGGGGTCACTGTTTTTGTTTCACAAAAATGAAAACTAAATATCTGCAATTTTTTGTGAAAATGGTTTTAAATTTTTTTTTTAGGCCTGTCCAGAATGTCGCTTTTTCGGCATGATCGGAATCATCGTTTTTAGGGACAATATAGAAATCTGCAATTTTTTGTGAAAATGGTTTTGAAATGTTTTTTTAGGCCTGTCCAGAATGTCGATAGTTCGGCATGTCCTGGGTCACTGTTTTTATGTCATAAAAAGAAAAAAAAAAAATCTGAGCTTTTTTTGTGAAAATGGTTGTAAAATGTTTTTTTTTAGGCCTGTCCAAAATGTCGCTAGTTCGGAATGATCGGAGTCATCGTTTTTGGTGACAAAAATAGAAACTGCAATTTTTTGTGGAAATGGTTTTAATTTTTTTTTTTAGGCCTGTCCAGAATGTCGCTAGTTCGGCATGACAGTTTTTGTGTCACGAAAATGAAAAAAAAATCTGCAATTTTTTGTGAAAATGGTTTTAAAATGTTTTTTTTAGGCCTGTCCAGAATGTCGCTAGTCACTGTTTTTGTGTCATGAAAATGAAAATAAAATATCTGCAATTTTTTGTGAAAATGGTTCTAAATTTTATTTTTAGGCCTGTCCAGAATGTCGCTAGTTCGGAATGATCGGAGTCATCGTTTTTGGTGACAAAAATAGAAACTGCAATTTTTCGTGGAAATGGTTTTAAAATGTTTTTTTTAGGCCTGTCCAGAATGTCGCTAGTTCGGCATGACCGGGGTCACTGTTTTTGTGTCACGAAAATGAAAAAAAAATATCTGCAATTTTTTGTGAAAATGGTTTTAAAATGTTTTTTTTAGGCCTGTCCAGAATGTCGCTAGTTCGGCATGACCGGGGTCACTGTTTTTGTGTCACGAAAATGAAAAATAAATATCTGCAATTTTTTGTGAAAATGGTTTTTAATTTTTTTTTTAGGCCTGTCCAGAATGTCGCTTTTTCGGCATGATCGGAATCATCGTTTTTAGGGACAAAATAGAAATCTGCAATTTTTTGTGAAAATGGTTTAAAAAAAAATGTTTAGGCCTGTCCAGAATGTCGCTTTTTCGGCATGATCGGAGTCATCGTTTTTAGGGACAAAATAGAAATCTGCAATTTTTTGTGAAAATGGTTTTGAAATGTTTTTTTAGGCCTGTCCAGAATGTCGATAGTTCGGCATGTCCTGGGTCACTGTTTTTATGTCATAAAAAGAAAAAAAAAATCTGAGCTTTTTTTGTGAAAATGGTTCTAAAATGTTTTTTTTTAGGCCTGTCCAAAATGTCGCTAGTTCGGAATGATCGGAGTCATCGTTTTTGGTGACAAAAATAGAAACTGCAATTTTTCGTGGAAATGGTTTTAAAATGTTTTTTTAGGCCTGTCCAGAATGTCGCTAGTTCGGCATGACCGGGGTCACTGTTTTTGTTTCACGAAAATGAAAAATAAATATCTGCAATTTTTTGTGAAAATGGTTTTTAATTTTTTTTTTAGGCCTGTCCAGAATGTCGCTTTTCGGCATGATCGGAATCATCGTTTTTAGGGACAAAATAGAAATCTGCAATTTTTTGTGAAAATGGTTTTAAAAATTTTTTTAGGCCTGTCCAGAATGTCGCTTTTTCGGCATGATCGGAGTCATCGTTTTTAGGGACAAAATCGAAATCTGCAATTTTTTGTGAAAATGGTTTTAAAATGTTTTTTTTAGGCCTGTCCAGAATGTCGCTAGTTCGGCATGACCGGGGTCACTGTTTTTGTGTCAAGAAAATGAAAAAAAAATATCTGCAATTTTTTGTGAAAATGGTTTTAAAATGTTTTTTTTAGGCCTGTCCAGAATGTCGCTAGTTCGGCATGACCGGGGTCACTGTTTTTGTGTCACGAAAATGAAAAAAAAATCGGAGCTTTTTTTGTGAAAATGGTTCTAAAATGTTTTTTTTTAGGCCTGTCCAAAATGTCGCTAGTTCGGCATGATCGGAGTCATCGTTTTTGGTGACAAAAATAGAAACTGCAATTTTTTGTGGAAATGGTTTAAAAAAAATTTTTAGGCCTGTCCAGAATGTCGCTAGTTCGGCATGACCGGGGTCACTGTTTTTGTGTCACGAAAATGAAAAAAAAAATCTGCAATTTTTTGTGAAAATGGTTTTAAAATGTTTTTTATGCCTGTCCAGAATGTCGCTAGTTCGGCATGACCGGGGTCACTGTTTTTGTTTCACGAAAATGAAAAATAAATATCTGCAATTTTTTGTGAAAATGGTTTTTAATTTTTTTTTTAGGCCTGTCCAGAATGTCGCTTTTTCGGCATGATCGGAATCATCGTTTTTAGGGACAAAATAGAAATCTGCAATTTTTTGTGAAAATGGTTTTAAATTGTTTTTTTTAGGCCTGTCCAGAATGTCGCTAGTTCGGCATGACCGGGGTCACTGTTTTTGTGTCAGAAAAAGAAAAAAAAATATCTGCAATTTTTTGTGAAAATGGTTTTAAAATGTTTTTTTTAGGCCTGTCCAGAATGTCGCTAGTTCGGCATGACCGGGGTCACTGTTTTTGTGTCACGAAAATGAAAAAAAAAAATCGGAGCTTTTTTTGTGAAAATGGTTCTAAAATGTTTTTTTTTAGGCCTGTCCAAAATGTCGCTAGTTCGTCATGATCGGAGTCATCGTTTTTGGTGACAAAAATAGAAACTGCAATTTTTGTGGAAATGGTTTAAAAAAATTTTTAGGCTGTCCAGAATGTCGCTAGTTCGGCATGACCAGGGTCACTGTTTTTGTGTCAAGAAAATGAAAAAAAATATCTGCAATTTTTTGTGAAAATGGTTTTAAAATGTTTTTTTTAGGCCTGTCCAGAATGTCGCTTTTTCGGCATGATCGGAGTCATCGTTTTTAGGGACAAAATAGAAATCTGCAATTTTTTGTGAAAATGTTTTTAAATGTTTTTTAGGCCTGTCCAGAATGTCGCTAGTTCGGCATGACCGGGGTAACTGTTTTTGTTTCAAGAAAATGAAAAAAAATATCTGCAATTTTTGTGAAAATGGTTTTAAAATGGGTTTTTTAGGCCTGTCCAGAATGTCACTTTTTCAGCATGATCGGAGTCATCGTTTTTAGGGACAATATAGAAATCTGCAATTTTTTGTGAAAATGGTTTTGAAATGTTTTTTTAGGCCTGTCCAGAATATCGCTAGTTCGGCATGACCGGGGTCACTGTTTTTGTGTCAAGAAAATGAAAAAAAAATATCTGCAATTTTTTGTGAAAATGGTTTTAAAATGGTTTTTTTTAGGCCTGTCCAGAATGTCGCTTTTTCGGCATGATCGGAGTCATCGTTTTTAGGGACAAAATAGAAATCTGCAATTTTTTTGTGAAAATGGTTTTAAAATGTTTTTTTAGGCCTGTCCAGAATGTCGATAGTTCGGCATGACCGGGGTCACTGTTTTTGTGTCACGAAAATGAAAAAAAAATATCAGCAATTTTTTGTGAAAATGGTTTTAAAATGTTTTTTTAGGCCTGTCCAGAATGTCGATAGTTCGGCATGACCGGGGTCATCGTTTTTCGGGACAAAATAGAAATCTGCAATTTTTTGTGAAAATGGTTTTAAAATGTTTTTTTTAGGCCTGTCCAGAATGTCGATAGTTCGGCATGACCGGGGTCACTGTTTTTGTGTCAAAAAATGAAAAAAAGAATTCTGAGCTTTTTTTTTGAAAATGGTTCTAAAATGCTTTTTTTTAGGCCTGTCCAAAATGTCGCTAGTTCGGCATGATCGGAGTCATCGTTTTTGGTGACAAAAATAGAAACTGCAATTTTTTGTGGAAATGGTTTTAACCTATTAGGGCTAGGGGGCAGTATTGACACGGCTGGATAAAAAAACATACCCGATTTAATCTGGTTACCACTCCTACCCAGTAACTAGAATATGCATATACTTATTACATATGGATAGAAAACACCCTACATTTTCTAAAACTGTTTGAATGGTGTCTGTGAGTATAACAGAACTCATTTGGCAGGCAAAACCCTGAGACATTTTCTGACAGGAAGTGGATTCCTGATGTGTTGTATTACCTTTAAACCTATCCCATTGAAAAGCACAGGGGCTGAGGAATATTTTGGCACTTCCTATTGCTTCCACTAGATGTCACCAGCCTTTACAAAGTGTTTTGAGTCTTCTGGAGGGAGATCTGACCGAACAAGAGCCATGGAACGATGATGTCCCATTAGACACCTGGCGCGCGAGTTCATGTTGGGTACCCTCGTTCCAATACGTTATAAAAGAGTATGCATTCGTCCACCTTGAATATTATTCATGTTCTGGTTAAAAAGGCCCTAATGATTTATGCTATACAACGTTTGACATGTTTGAACGAAAGTAAATATATTTTTTCCCCTCGTTCATGACGAGAAGTCCGGCTGGCTTAGATCATGTGCTAACAAGACGGAGATTTTTGGACATAAATGATGAGCTTTTTTGAACAAAACTACATTCGTTATGGACCTGTGATACCTGGAAGTGACATCTGATGAAGAGAATCAAAGGTAATGGATTATTTACATAGTATTTTCGATTTTAGATCTCCCCAACATGACGTCTAGTCTGTATCGCAACGCGTATTTTTCTGGGCGCAGTGCTCAGATTATTGCAAAGTGTGATTTCCCAGTAAGGTTATTTTTAAATCTGGCAAGTTGATTGCGTTCAAGAGATGTAAATCTATAATTCTTTAAATGACAATATAATATTTTACCAATGTTTTCTAATTTTAATTATTTAATTTGTGACGCTGACTTGACTGCCGGTTATTGGAGGGAAACGATTTCCTCAACATCAATGCCATAGTAAAACGCTGTTTTTGGATATAAATATGAACTTGATAGAACTAAAAATGCATGCATTGTCTAACATAATGTCCTAGGAGTGTCATCTGATGGAGATTGTAAAAGGTTAGTGCATCATTTTAGCTGGTTTTATGGTTTTGGTGACCCTGTCTTTGAATTGACAAAACATTACACACAACTCTTGTAAATGTACTGTCCTAACATACTCTAAATGTATGCTTTCGCCGTAAAACCTTTTTGAAATCGTAAAACGTGGTTAGATTAAGGAGATGTTTATCTTTCAAAGGGTGTAAAATAGTTGTATGTTTGAAAAATTTGAATTTTGACATTTATTTGGATTCAAATTTGCCGCTCTTGAAATGCACCTGCTGTTGATGGAGTGCACCACGGGTGGCACGCTAGCGTCCCACCTAGCCCATAGAGGTAAAACATTTTTTTTAGGCCTGTCCAGAATGTCGCTAGTTCGGCATGACCGGGGTCACTCTTTTTGTGTCACGAAAATGAAAAAAAAATATCTGCAATTTTTTGTGAAAATGGTTTTAAAATGTTTTTTTTAGGCCTGTCCAGAATGTCGATAGTTCGGCATGTCCTGGGTCACTGTTTTTATGTCATAAAAAAATTAAAAAAAATCTGAGCTTTTTTTGTGAAAATGGTTCTAAAATGTTTTTTTTTAGGCCTGTCCAAAATGTCGCTAGTTCGGAATGATCGGAGTCATCGTTTTTGGTGACAAAAATAGAAACTGCAATTTTTTGTGGAAATGGTTTTAATTTTTTTTTTTAGGCCTGTCCAGAATGTCGCTAGTTTGGCATGACTGTTTTTGGTCACTGTTTTTGTGTCACGAAAATGAAAAAAAAAATCACCAATTTTTTGTGAAAATGGTTTTTAATTTTTTTTTTAGGCCTGTCCAGAATGTCGCTTTTTCGGCATGATCGGAATCATCGTTTTTAGCGACAAAATAGAAATCTGCAATTTTTTGTGAAAATGGTTTTAAATTTTTTTTTTAGGCCTGTCCAGAATGTCGCTTTTTCGGCATGATCTGAATCATCGTTTTAGGGACAAAATAGAAATCTGCAATTTTTTGTGAAAATGGTCCTACATTTTTTTTTTTAGGCCTGTCCAGAATGTCGCTAGTTCGGCATAACCGGAGTCACTGTTTTTGTGTCAAGAAAATGAAAAAATAAAATCTGCGCTTTTTTGTGAAAATGGTTCTAAAATGTTTTTTTAGGCCTGTCCAGAATGTCGCGAGTTCGGCATGATCGGAGTCATCGTTTTTAGGGACAAAATAGAAATCTGGAATTTTTGGTGAAAATGGTTTTAAAATGTTTTTTTTTAGGCCTGTCCAGAATGTCGCTAGTTCGGCATGACCAGAGTCACTTTTTTTGTGTCACGAAAATGAAAAAAAAAATCTGCAGTTTTTGGTGAAAATGGTTTTTAATTGGTTTTTTAGGCCTTTCCAGAATGTCGCTGGTTCGGCATGACCGGATTCACTGTTTTTGTTTCAAGAAAATGAAAAAATAAAATCTGCGCTTTTTTGTGAAAATGGTTCTAAAATGTTTTTTTTAGGCCTGTCCAGAATGTCGCTAGTTCGGCATGACCGGAGTAATCGTTTTTCGTGACAAAAATAGAAATCTGCAATTTTTTGTGAAAATGGTTTTAATACTGGTTTTTTTAGGCCTGTCCAGAATGTCGCTAGTTCGGCATCGGTCACTGTTTTTGTGTCACGAAAATGAAAAAAAAAAATCTGCAATTTTTTGTGAAAATGGTTATAAAATGTTTTTTTAGGCCTGTCCAGAATGACGCTTTTTCGGCATGATCGGAGTCATCGTTTTTGGTGACAAAAATAGAAATCTGCAGATTTTTGTGAAAATGGTTTTAATTTTTTTTTAGGCCTGTCCAGAATGTCGCTAGTTCAGCATGACCGGGGTCACTGTTTTTGTGTCACGAAAATGAAAAAAAAATATCTGCAATTTTTTGTGAAAATGGTTTTAAAATGTTTTTTTTAGACCTGTCCAGAATGTCGATAGTTCGGCATGACCGGGGTCACTGTTTTTGTGTCAAAAAATGAAAAAATAAAATCTGAGCTTTTTTTGTGGAAATGGTTTTAATTTTTTTTTTTTGGCCTGTCCAGAATGTTGATAGTTCGGCATGACCGGGGTCACTGTTTTTGTGTCACGAAAATGAAAAAATAAAATCTGCGCTTTTTTGTGAAAATGGTTCTAAAATGTTTTTTTAGGCCTGTCCAGAATGTCGCTAGTTCGGCATGACCGGAGTAATCGTTTTTGGTGACAAAGATAGAAATCTGCAATTTTTTGTGAAAATGGTTTTAAAACGGGTTTTTTTAGGCCTGTCCAGAATGTCGCTAGTTCGGCATCGGTCACTGTTTTTGTGTCACGAAAATGAAAAAAAAAAATCTGAGCTTTTTTGTGAAAATGGTTTTAAAATGTTTATTTTAGGCCTGTCCAAAATGTCGCTAGTTCGGCATGATCGGAGTCATCGTTTTTGGTGCCAAAAATAGAAATCTACAATTTTTGGTGAAAATGGTTTTAAAATGTTTTATTAGGCCTGTGCAGAATGTCGATAGTTCGGCATGACCGGGGTGACTGTTTTTGTGTCAAAAAATGAAAAAAAAAATCTGAGCTTTTTTTGTGAAAATGGTTCTAAAATGTATTTTTTAGGCCTGTCCAGAATGTCGCTAGTTCGGCATGACCAGAGTCACTTTTTTTGTGTCACGAAAATGAAAAAAAAAATCAGCAATTATTGGTGAAAATGGTTCTAAAATGTTTTTTTTTAGGCCTGTCCAAAATGTCGCTAGTTCTGCATGATCGGAGTCATAGTTTTTGGTGACAAAAATAGAAATCTGCAATTTTTTGTGAAAATGGTTTTAAAATGTTTTTTAGGCCTGTCCAGAATGTCGATAGTTCGGCATGACCGGGGTGACTGTTTTTGTGTCAAAAAATGAAGAAAAAAAATCTGAGCTTTTTTTGTGAAAATGGTTCTAAAATGTATTTTTTAGGCCTGTCCAGAATGTCGCTAGTTCGGCATGACCGGGGTCACTGTTTTTGTGTCACGAAAATGAAAAAAAAAATCTGCAGTTTTTGGTGAAAATGGTTTTTAATTGTTTTTTTAGGCCTGTCCAGAATGTCGCTGGTTCGGCATGACCGGATTCACTGTTTTTGTGTCAAGAAAATGAAAAAATAAAATCTGCGCTTTTTTGTGAAAATGGTTCTAAAATGTTTTTTTAGGCCTGTCCAGAATGTCGCTAGTTCGGCATGACCGGAGTAATCGTTTTTCGTGACAAAAATAGAAATCTGCAATTTTTTGTGAAAATGGTTTAAAAATGTTTTTTTTAGGCCTGTCCAGAATGTCGCTAGTTCGGCATCGGTCACTGTTTTTGTGTCACGAAAATTAAAAAAACATATCTGCAATTTTTTGTGAAAATGATAATAAAATGTTTTTTTAGGCCTGTCCAGAATGTCGATAGTTCGGCATGACCGGAGTAACTGTTTTTGTGTCACGAAAATGAAAAAAAAAAATCTGCAATTTTTTGTGAAAATGGTTATAAAAAGTTTTTTTAGGCCTGTCCAGAATGACGCTTTTTCGGCATGATCGGAGTCATCGTTTTTGGTGACAAAAATAGAAATCTGTAGATTTTTGTGAAAATGGTTTTAAAATGTTTATTTTAGGCCTGTCCAGAATGTCGCTAGTTCGGCATGACCAGAGTCACTTTTTTTTTGTCACGAAAATTGAAAAAAAAATCAGAGCTTTTTTGTGAAAATGGTTTTAATTTTTTTTTTAGGCCTGTCCAGAATGTCGCTAGTTCAGCATGACCGGGGTCACTGTTTTTGTGTCACGAAAATGAAAAAAAAATATCTGCAATTTTTTGTGAAAATGGTTTTAAAATGTTTTTTTTAGACCTGTCCAGAATGTCGATAGTTTGGCATGACCGGGGTCACTGTTTTTGTGTCACGAAAATGAAAAAATAAAATCTGCGCTTTTTTGTGAAAATGGTTCTAAAATGTTTTTTTAGGCCTGTCCAGAATGTCGCTAGTTCGGCATGACCGGAGTAATCGTTTTTGGTGACAAAGATAGAAATCTGCAATTTTTTGTGAAAATGGTTTTAAAACGGGTTTTTTTAGGCCTGTCCAGAATGTCGCTAGTTCGGCATCGGTCACTGTTTTTGTGTCACGAAAATGAAAAAAAAAAATCTGAGCTTTTTTGTGAAAATGGTTTTAAAATGTTTATTTTAGGCCTGTCCAAAATGTCGCTAGTTCGGCATGATCGGAGTCATCGTTTTTGGTGCCAAAAATAGAAATCTACAATTTTTGGTGAAAATGGTTTTAAAATGTTTTATTAGGCCTGTCCAGAATGTCGATAGTTCGGCATGACCGGGGTGACTGTTTTTGTGTCAAAAAATGAAGAAAAAAAATCTGAGCTTTTTTTGTGAAAATGGTTCTAAAATGTTTTTTTTAGGCCTGTCCAGAATGTCGCTAGTTCGGCATGACCAGAGTCACTTTTTTTGTGTCACGAAAATGAAAAAAAAAATCAGCAATTATTGGTGAAAATGGTTCTAAAATGTTTTTTTTTAGGCCTGTCCAGAATGTCGCTAGTTCGGCATGACCGGAGTAATCGTTTATGGTGACAAAAATAGAAATCTGCAATTTTTTGTGAAAATGGTTTTAAAATGTTTTTTTTAGGCCTGTCCAGAATGTCGATAGTTCGGCATGACCGGGGTCACTGTTTTTGTGTCACGAAAATGAAAAAAAAAATCAGCAATTATTGGTGAAAATGGTTCTAAAATGTTTTTTTTTAGGCCTGTCCAAAATGTCGCTAGTTCTGCATGATCGGAGTCATAGTTTTTGGTGACAAAAATAGAAATCTGCAATTTTTTGTGAAAATGGTTTTAAAATGTTTTTTAGGCCTGTCCAGAATGTCGCTAGTTCGGCATGACCGGGGTCACTGTTTTGTGTCACGAAAATGAAAAAAAAAATCTGCAATTTTTGGTGAAAATGGTTTTAAAAAAATTTTTTAGGCCTGTCCAAAATGTCGCTAGTTCGGCATGATCGGAGTCATCGTTTTTGGTGTCAAAAATAGAAATCTGCAGATTTTTGTGAAAATGGTTTTAATTTTTTTTTTAGGCCTGTCCAGAATGTCGCTAGTTCAGCATGACCGGGGTCACTGTTTTTGTGTCACGAAAATGAAAAAAAAATATCTGCAATTTTTTGTGAAAATGGTTTTAAAATGTTTTTTTTAGACCTGTCCAGAATGTCGATAGTTCGGCATGACCGGGGTCACTGTTTTGTGTCACGAAAATGAAAAAAAAAATCTGCAATTTTTGGTGAAAATGGTTTTAAAAATTTTTTTTAGGCCTGTCCAAAATGTCGCTAGTTCGGCATGATCGGAGTCATCGTTTTTGGTGACAAAAATAGAAATCTGCAGATTTTTGTGAAAATGGTTTTAATTTTTTTTTTAGGCCTGTCCAGAATGTCGCTAGTTCAGCATGACCGGGGTCACTGTTTTCTGTCACGAAAATGAAAAAAAAAATATCTGCCATTTTTTGTGAAAATGGTTATAAAATGTTTTTTAGGCCTGTCCAAAATGTCGCTAGTTCGGCATGATCGGAGTCATCGTTTTTGGTGACAAAAATAGAAATCTGCAGATTTTTGTGAAAATGGTTTTAATTTTTTTTTTAGGCCTGTCCAGAATGTCGCTAGTTCAGCATGACCGGGGTCACTGTTTTTGTGTCACGAAAATGAAAAAAAAATATCTGCCATTTTTTGTGAAAATGGTTTTAAAATGTTTTTTTTAGACCTGTCCAGAATGTCGATAGTTCGGCATGACCGGGGTCACTGTTTTTGTGTCAAAAAATGAAAAAAAAAAATCTGAGCTTTTTTTGTGGAAATGGTTTTAATTATTTTTTTTAGGCCTGTCCAGAATGTCGATAGTTCGGCATGACCGGGGTCACTGTTTTTGTGTCAAAAAATGAAAAAAAAAAATCTGAGCTTTTTTTGTGGAAATGGTTTTAATTATTTTTTTTAGGCCTGTCCAGAATGTCGATAGTTCGGCATGACCGGGGTCACTGTTTTTGTGTCACGAAAATGAAAAAAAAAATCTGCAGTTTTTGGTGAAAATGGTTCTAAAATGTTTTTTTAGTCCTGTCCAGCATGTCGCTAGTTCGGCATCGGTCACTGTTTTTGTGTCACGAAAATGAAAAAAAAATATCTGCAATTTTTTGTGAAAATGATAATAAAATGTTTTTTTAGGCCTGTCCAGAATGTCGATAGTTCGGCATGACCGGGGTCACTGTTTTTGTGTCAAAAAATGAAAAAAAAAAATCTGAGCTTTTTTTGTGGAAATGGTTTTAATTATTTTTTTTAGGCCTGTCCAGAATGTCGATAGTTCGGCATGACCGGGGTCACTGTTTTTGTGTCAAAAAATGAAAAAAAAAAATCTGAGCTTTTTTTGTGGAAATGGTTTTAATTATTTTTTTAGGCCTGTCCAGAATGTCGATAGTTCGGCATGACCGGGGTCACTGTTTTTGTGTCACGAAAATGAAAAAAAAAATCTGCAGTTTTTGGTGAAAATGGTTCTAAAATGTTTTTTTAGTCCTGTCCAGCATGTCGCTAGTTCGGCATCGGTCACTGTTTTTGTGTCACGAAAATGAAAAAAAAATATCTGCAATTTTTTGTGAAAATGATAATAAAATGTTTTTTTAGGCCTGTCCAGAATGTCGATAGTTCGGCATGACCGGAGTCACTGTTTTTGTGTCACGAAAATGAAAAAAAAAAATCTGCAATTTTTTGTGAAAATGGTTTTAAAATGTTTTTTTTAGACCTGTCCAGAATGTCGATAGTTCGGCATGACCGGGGTCACTGTTTTTGTGTCAAAAAATGAAATCTGCAATTTTTTGTGAAAATGGTTTTAAAACGGGTTTTTTTAGGCCTGTCCAGAATGTCGCTAGTTCGGCATCGGTCACTGTTTTTGTGTCACGAAAATGAAAAAAAAATATCTGCAATTTTTTGTGAAAATGGTTCTAAAATGTTTTTTTAGGCCTGTCCAGAATGTCGCTAGTTCGGCATGATCGGAGTCATCGTTTTTAGGGACAAAATAGAAATCTGGAATTTTTGGTGAAAATGGTTTTAAAATGTTTTTTTTTTAGGCCTGTCCAGAATGTCGCTAGTTCGGCATGACCAGAGTCACTTTTTTTGTGTCAGTAAAATGAAAAAAAAATCTGAGCTTTTTTGTGAAAATGGTTTTAAAATGTTTATTTTAGGCCTGTCAAAAATGTCGCTAGTTCGGCATGATCGGAGTCATCGTTTTTGGTGCCAAAAATAGAAATCTACAATTTTTTGTGAAAATGGTTTTAAAATGTTTTATTAGGCCTGTCCAGAATGTCGATAGTTCGGCATGACCGGGGTGACTGTTTTTGTGTCAAAAAATGAAGAAAAAAAATCTGAGCTTTTTTTGTGAAAATGGTTCTAAAATGTATTTTTTAGGCCTGTCCAGAATGTCGCTAGTTCTGCATGATCGGAGTCATAGTTTTTGGTGACAAAAATAGAAATCTGCAATTTTTTGTGAAAATGGTTTTAAAATGTTTTTTAGGCCTGTCCAGAATGTCGCTAGTTCGGCATGACCGGGGTCACTGTTTTGTGTCACGAAAATGAAAAAAAAAATCAGCAATTTTTGGTGAAAATGGTTTAAAAAAAAATTTTTAGGCCTGTCCAGAATGTCGCTTTTCGGCATGACCGGGGTCACTGTTTTCTGTCACGAAAATGAAAAAAATATATCTGCCATTTTTTGTGAAAATGGTTATAAAATGTTTTTTAGGCCTGTCCAAAATGTCGCTAGTTCGGCATGATCGGAGTCATCGTTTTTGGTGACAAAAATAGAAATCTGCAGATTTTTGTGAAAATGGTTTTAATTTTTTTTTAGGCCTGTCCAGAATGTCGCTTAGTTCAGCATGACCGGGGTCACTGTTTTTTGTGTCACGAAAATGAAAAAAAAATATCTGCAATTTTTTGTGAAAATGGTTTTAAAATGTTTTTTTTAGACCTGTCCAGAATGTCGATAGTTCGGCATGACCGGGGTCACTGTTTTTGTGTCAAAAAATGAAAAAAAAAAATCTGCGCTTTTTTTGTGGAAATGGTTTTAATTTTTTTTTTTAGGCCTGTCCAGAATGTCGATAGTTCGGCATTACCGGGGACATAATAGAAATCTGCAATTTTTTGTGAAAATGGTTCTAAAATGTTTTTTTAGGCCTGTCCAGAATGTCGCTAGTTCTGCATGATCGGAGTCATCGTTTTTAGGGACAAAATAGAAATCTGGAATTTTTGGTGAAAATGGTTTTAAAATGTTTTTTTTTTAGGCCTGTCCAGAATGTCGCTAGTTCGGCATGACCAGAGTCACTTTTTTTGTGTCACGAAAATGAAAAAAAAATCTGAGCTTTTTTGTATAAATGGTTTTAAAATGTTTATTTTAGGCCTGTCCAAAATGTCGCTAGTTCGGCATGATCGGAGTCATCGTTTTTGGTGCCAAAAATAGAAATCTACAATTTTTTGTGAAAATGGTTTTAAAATGTTTTATTAGGCCTGTCCAGAATGTCGATAGTTCGGCATGACCGGGGTGACTGTTTTTGTGTCAAAAAATGAAGAAAAAAAATCTGAGCTTTTTTTGTGAAAATGGTTCTAAAATGTATTTTTTAGGCCTGTCCAGAATGTCGCTAGTTCTGCATGATCGGAGTCATAGTTTTTGGTGACAAAAATAGAAATCTGCAATTTTTTGTGAAAATGGTTTTAACCTGTTAGGGCTAGGTGGCAGCATTGACACGGCTGGATAAAAAACATACCCGATTTAATCTGGTTACCACTCCTACTCAGTAACTAGAATATGCATATACTTATTACATATGGATAGAAAACACCCTAAATTTTCTAAAACTGTTTGAATGGTGTCTGTGAGTATAACAGAACTCAAATGGCAGGTCAAAACCTGAGAGATTCCTTTACAGGAAGTGGCCTGTCTGACCATTTCTGGAACTTCTTTGCCATCTCTATCATTTACTAAGGATCTCTGCTCTAACGTGACACTTCCCACGTCTTCCATAGGCTCTCATAGCCCGGGAAAAAAGAGAATGTCGTCATTCCAGCCCCAGGCTGAAACACATTATCGCCTTTCTCAAGTGGCCCATCAAGAGACACTAGCTTATGCGCGTGACCCCGACCGCCCCCGCCTTTGGGATTTTTTTCCTCTGTTTGCCGAAAAGGAGATTCCCTGTCGGAATTTTATCGCTTTTCACGAGAAAAATGACGTAAAAATTGATTTTAAACAGCGGTTGACATGCTTCGACGTACGGCAATGGAATACTTTGAATTTTATTGTCAGGAATTGCGCCAAGCGCGCGACACTTCTTTACTATTTCGGATAGTGTCTGGAACGCACGAACAAAACGCCGCTATTCGGATATAACGATGGATTATTTTGGACCAAACCAACATTTGTTATTGAAGTAGACGTCCTGGGTGTGCATTCTGACGAAGACAACAAAAGGTAATGACATTTTTATAATAGTAAATATGATTATGGTGAGTGCTAAACTTGCCGGGTGTCTAAATAGCGAGCCCGTGATGCCTGGGCTATGTACTTAGAATATTGCAAAATGTGCTTTCACCAAAAAGCTATTTTAAAATCGGACATATCGAGTGCATAGAGGAGGTCTGTATCTATAATTCTTAAAATAATTGTTATGCTTTTTGTGAACGTTTATCGTGAGTAATTTAGTAAAATGTTAGCGAATTCCCCGTAAGTTTGCGGGGGTATGCTAGTTCTGAACGTCACATGCTAATGTAAAAAGCTGGTTTTTGATATAAATATGAACTTGATTGAACAAAACATGCATGTATTGTATAACATAATGTCCTAGGGTTGTCATCTGATGAAGATCATCAAAGGTGAGTGCTGCATTTAGCTGTCTTCTGGGTTTTGGTGACATTATATGCTGGCTTGAAAAATGGGTGTCTGATTATTTCTGGCTTGGTACTCTGCTGACATAATCTAATGTTTTGCTTTCGTTGTAAAGCCTTTTTGAAATCGGACAGTGTGGTTAGATTAACGAGAGTCTTATCTTTAAATGGCTGTAAAATAGTCATATGTTTGAGAAATTGAAGTAATAGGATTTTGAAGATTTTGAAAATCGCGCCACAGGCTGGCAGTGGATGTTACGTAGGTGGGACGAATTCGTCCCGCCGGTCCCATAGAGGTTAAAATGTTTTTTAGGCCTGTCCAGAATGTCGCTAGTTCGGCATGACCGGGGTCACTGTTTTGTGTCACGAAAATGAAAAAAAAAATCTGCAATTTTTGGTGAAAATGGTTTAAAAAAAAATTTTTAGGCCTGTCCAGAATGTCGCTTTTCGGCATGACCGGGGTCACTGTTTTCTGTCACGAAAATGAAAAAAAAAATATCTGCCATTTTTTGTGAAAATGGTTATAAAATGTTTTTTTAGGCCTGTCCAAAATGTCGCTAGTTCGGCATGATCGGAGTCATCGTTTTTGGTGACAAAAATAGAAATCTGCAGATTTTTGTGAAAATGGTTTTAATTTTTTTTTAGGCCTGTCCAGAATGTCGCTAGTTCAGCATGACCGGGGTCACTGTTTTTTGTGTCACGAAAATGAAAAAAAATATCTGCAATTTTTTGTGAAAATGGTTTTAAAATGTTTTTTTTAGACCTGTCCAGAATGTCGATAGTTCGGCATGACCGGGGTCACTGTTTTTGTGTCAAAAAATGAAAAAAAAAATCTGCGCTTTTTTTGTGGAAATGGTTTTAATTTTTTTTTTTAGGCCTGTCCAGAATGTCGATAGTTCGGCATTACCGGGGACATAATAGAAATCTGCAATTTTTTGTGAAAATGGTTCTAAAATGTTTTTTTAGGCCTGTCCAGAATGTCGCTAGTTCTGCATGATCGGAGTCATCGTTTTTAGGGACAAAATAGAAATCTGGAATTTTTGGTGAAAATGGTTTTAAAATGTTTTTTTTTTAGGCCTGTCCAGAATGTCGCTAGTTCGGCATGACCAGAGTCACTTTTTTTGTGTCACGAAAATGAAAAAAAAATCTGAGCTTTTTTGTGAAAATGGTTTTAAAATGTTTATTTTAGGCCTGTCCAAAATGTCGCTAGTTCGGCATGATCGGAGTCATCGTTTTTGGTGCCAAAAATAGAAATCTACAATTTTTTGTGAAAATGGTTTTAAAATGTTTTATTAGGCCTGTCCAGAATGTCGATAGTTCGGCATGACCGGGGTGACTGTTTTTGTGTCAAAAAATGAAGAAAAAAAATCTGAGCTTTTTTTGTGAAAATGGTTCTAAAATGTTTTTTTTAGGCCTGTCCAGAATGTCGCTAGTTCGGCATGACCAGAGTCACTTTTTTGTGTCACGAAAATGAAAAAAAAATCAGCAATTATTGGTGAAAATGGTTCTAAAATGTTTTTTTTTAGGCCTGTCCAGAATGTCGCTAGTTCGGCATGACCGGAGTAATCGTTTATGGTGACAAAAATAGAAATCTGCAATTTTTTGTGAAAATGGTTTTAAAATGGTTTTTTTTAGGCCTGTCCAGAATGTCGATAGTTCGGCATGACCGGGGTCACTGTTTTTGTGTCACGAAAATGAAAAAAAAATATCTGCAATTTTTGGTGAAAATGGTTTTAAAATGTTTTTTTTAGGCCTGTCCAGAATGTCGCTAGTTCTGCATGATCGGAGTCATAGTTTTTGGTGACAAAAATAGAAATCTGCAATTTTTTGTGAAAATGGTTTTAAAATGTTTTTTAGGCCTGTCCAGAATGTCGCTAGTTCGGCATGACCGGGGTCACTGTTTTGTGTCACGAAAATGAAAAAAAAATCAGCAATTTTTGGTGAAAATGGTTTAAAAAAATTTTTTAGGCCTGTCCAGAATGTCGCTTTTTCGGCATGACCGGGGTCACTGTTTTCTGTCACGAAAATGAAAAAAAATATCTGCCATTTTTTGTGAAAATGGTTTTAAAATGTTTTTTAGGCCTGTCCAGAATGTCGCTAGTTCAGCATGACCGGGGTCACTGTTTTTTGTGTCACGAAAATGAAAAAAAATATCTGCAATTTTTTGTGAAAATGGTTTTAAAATGTTTTTTTAGACCTGTCCAGAATGTCGATAGTTCGGCATGACCGGGGTCACTGTTTTTGTGTCAAAAAATGAAAAAAAAAATCTGCGCTTTTTTGTGGAAATGGTTTTAATTTTTTTTTTAGGCCTGTCCAGAATGTCGATAGTTCGGCATTACCGGGGACATAATAGAAATCTGCAATTTTTTGTGAAAATGGTTCTAAAATGTTTTTTTAGGCCTGTCCAGAATGTCGCTAGTTCTGCATGATCGGAGTCATCGTTTTTAGGGACAAAATAGAAATCTGGAATTTTTGGTGAAAATGGTTTTAAAATGTTTTTTTTTTAGGCCTGTCCAGAATGTCGCTAGTTCGGCATGACCAGAGTCACTTTTTTGTGTCACGAAAATGAAAAAAAATCTGAGCTTTTTTGTGAAAATGGTTTTAAAATGTTTATTTTAGGCCTGTCCAAAATGTCGCTAGTTCGGCATGATCGGAGTCATCGTTTTTGGTGCCAAAAATAGAAATCTACAATTTTTTGTGAAAATGGTTTTAAAATGTTTTATTAGGCCTGTCCAGAATGTCGATAGTTCGGCATGACCGGGGTGACTGTTTTTGTGTCAAAAATGAAGAAAAAAATCTGAGCTTTTTTGTGAAAATGGTTCTAAAATGTTTTTTTAGGCCTGTCCAGAATGTCGCTAGTTCGGCATGACCAGAGTCACTTTTTTGTGTCACGAAAATGAAAAAAAAATCAGCAATTATTGGTGAAAATGGTTCTAAAATGTTTTTTTAGGCCTGTCCAGAATGTCGCTAGTTCGGCATGACCGAGTAATCGTTTATGGTGACAAAAATAGAAATCTGCAATTTTTTGTGAAAATGGTTTTAAAATGTTTTTTTTAGGCCTGTCCAGAATGTCGATAGTTCGGCATGACCGGGGTCACTGTTTTTGTGTCACGAAAATGAAAAAAAATATCTGCAATTTTTGGTGAAAATGGTTTTAAAATGTTTTTTTAGGCCTGTCCAGAATGTCGCTAGTTCGCCATGATCGGAGTCATCGTTTTTGGTGACAAAAATAGAAATCTGCAGATTTTTGTGAAAATGGTTTTAATTTTTTTTTTAGGCCTGTCCAGAATGTCGCTAGTTCAGCATGACCGGGGTCACTGTTTTTGTGTCACGAAAATGAAAAAAAAATATCTGCAATTTTTTGTGAAAATGGTTTTAAAATGTTTTTTTTAGACCTGTCCAGAATGTCGATAGTTCGGCATGACCGGGGTCACTGTTTTTGTGTCAAAAAATGAAATCTGCAATTTTTTGTGAAAATGGTTTTAAAACGGGTTTTTTTAGGCCTGTCCAGAATGTCGCTAGTTCGGCATCGGTCACTGTTTTTGTGTCACGAAAATGAAAAAAAAATATCTGCAATTTTTTGTGAAAATGGTTCTAAAATGTTTTTTTAGGCCTGTCCAGAATGTCGCTAGTTCGGCATGATCGGAGTCATCGTTTTTAGGGACAAAATAGAAATCTGGAATTTTTGGTGAAAATGGTTTTCAAATGTTTTTTTTTTAGGCCTGTCCAGAATGTCGCTAGTTCGGCATGACCAGAGTCACTTTTTTTGTGTCACGAAAATGAAAAAAAAATCTGAGCTTTTTTGTGAAAATGGTTTTAAAATGTTTATTTTAGGCCTGTCCAAAATGTCGATAGTTCGGCATGACCGGGGTGACTGTTTTTGTGTCAAAAAATGAAGAAAAAAAATCGGAGCTTTTTTTGTGAAAATGGTTCTAAAATGTATTTTTTAGGCCTGTCCAGAATGTCGCTAGTTCTGCATGATCGGAGTCATAGTTTTTGGTGACAAAAATAGAAATCTGCAATTTTTTGTGAAAATGGTTTTAAAATGTTTTTTAGGCCTGTCCAGAATGTCGCTAGTTCGGCATGACCGGGGTCACTGTTTTGTGTCACGAAAATGAAAAAAAAAATCTGCAATTTTTGGTGAAAATGGTTTAAAAAATTTTTTTTAGGCCTGTCCAGAATGTCGCTTTTTCGGCATGACCGGGGTCACTGTTTTCTGTCACGAAAATGAAAAAAAAAATATCTGCCATTTTTTGAGAAAATGGTTATAAAATGTTTTTTTTAGGCCTGTCCAAAATGTCGCTAGTTCGGCATGATCGGAGTCATCGTTTTTGGTGACAAAAATAGAAATCTGCAGATTGTTGTGAAAATGGTTTTAATTTTTTTTTTAGGCCTGTCCAGAATGTCGCTAGTTCGGCATGACCGGGGTCAGTGTTTTTGTGTCACGAAAATGAAAAAAAAATATCTGCAATTTTTTGTGAAAATGGTTTTAAAATGTTTTTTTTTAGGCCTGTTCAAAATGTCGCTAGTTCTGCATGATCGGAGTCATCGTTTTTGGTGACAAAAATAGAAATCTGTAATTTTTTGTGAAAATGGTTTTCATTTATTTTTTTATGCCTGTCCAGAATGTCGCTAGTTCGGCATGACCGGGGTCAGTGTTTTTGTATCACGAAAATGAAAAAAAAAAAACAGCAATTTTTGGTGAAAATGGTTTTGAAATGTTTTTTTAGGCCTGTCCTTAATGTCGCTAGTTCGGCATGACCGGGGTCACTGTTTTTGTGTCACGAAAATGAAAAAAAAATATCTGCAATTTTTTGTGAAAATGATAATAAAATGTTTTTTTAGGCCTGTCCATAATTTCGATAGTTCGGCATGACCGGGGTCACTGTTTTTATGTCAAAAAATGAAGAAAAAAAATCTGAGCTTTTTTTGTGAAAATGGTTCTAAAATGTTTTTTTTAGGCATGTCCAAAATGTCGCTAGTTCGGCATGATCGGAGTCATCGTTTTTGGTGACAAAAATAGAAATCTGCAATTTTTTGTGAAAATGGTTTTAAAATGTTTTTTTTAGGCCTGTCCTGAATGTCGCTAATTCGGCATGACCAGAGTCACTTTTTTGTGTCACGAAAATGAAAAAAAAATATCTGCAATTTTTTGTGAAAATGATAATAAAATGTTTTTTTTTACGCCTGTCCAGAATGTCGATAGTTCGGCATGACCGGAGTCACTGTTTTTGTGTCAAGAAAAATAAAAAATAAAATCTGCGCTTTTTTGTGAAAATGGTTTTAAAATGTTTTTTTTTAGGCCTGTCCGCAATGTCGCTAGTTCGGAATGATCGGAGTCATCATTTTTGGTGACAAAAATAGAAATCTGCAATTTTTTGTGAAAATGGTTTTACATTTTTTTTTTTTGGCCTGTCCAGAATGTCGCTAGTTCGCCATGACCGGAGTCACTGTTTTTTGTCACGAAAATGAAAAAAAAAAATCTGCTCTTTTTTATGAAAATGGTTTTATAATGTTTTTTTAGGCCTGTCCAGAATGTTGCTAGTTCGGCATGATCAGAGTCATCGTTTTTGGTGACAAAAATAGAAATCTGCAATTATTTTTGAAAATGGTTTTAAAATGTTTTTTTAGGCCTTTCCAGAATGTCGCTAGTTCGGCATGACCGGAGTCACCAATTTTGGGTCACAAAAATGAAAAAAAAATATCTGCAATTTTTTGTGAAAATGGTTTTAAAATGTTTTTTTGTTAGGCCTGTCCAGAATGTCGCTAGTTTGGCATGACCGGAGTCACTGTTTTTGTGTCTACGAAAATGAGAAAGAACAATCTGCGCTTTTTTGTG
Organism: Salmo salar; assembly: GCF_905237065.1. Lineage (NCBI taxonomy): Eukaryota > Metazoa > Chordata > Actinopteri > Salmoniformes > Salmonidae > Salmo > Salmo salar. The sequence continues at coordinate 426,803 of NW_025548305.1, forward strand.
AAAATGGTTTTATAATGTTTTTTTAGGCCTGTCCAGAATGTCGCTAGTTCGGCAAAATCGGAGTCATCGTTTTTACGGACAAAAATAGAAATCTGCAATTTTTTGTTAAAATGTTTTTAAAATGTTTTTTTTTAGGCCTGTCCAGAATGTCGCCAGTTCGGCATGATCGGAGTCATCGTTTTTGGTGACAAAAATAGAAATCTGCAATTTTTTGTTAAAATGGTTTTAAAATGTTTTTTTTAGGCCTGTCCAGAATGTCGCTAGTTCGGCATGATCGGATTCATCGTTTTTGGTGACAAAAATAGAAATCTGCAATTTTTTGTGAAAATGGTTTTAAAATGTTTTTTTTAGGCCTGTCCTGAATGTCGCTAATTCGGCATGACCAGAGTCACTTTTTTTGTGTCACGAAAATGAAAAAAAAATATCTGCAATTTTTTGTGAAAATGGTTTTAAAATGTTTTTCTGTTAGGCCTGTCCAGAATGTCGCTAGTTTGGCATGACCGGAGTCACTGTTTTTGTGTCTACGAAAATGAGAAAGAACAATCTGCGCTTTTTTGTGAAAATGGTTTTATAATGTTTTTTTAGGCCTGTCCAGAATGTCGCTAGTTCGGCAAAATCGGAGTCATCGTTTTTACGGACCAAAATAGAAATCTGCAATTTTTTGTTAAAATGTTTTTAAAATGTTTTTTTTTAGGCCTGTCCAGAATGTCGCCAGTTCGGCATGATCGGAGTCATCGTTTTTGGTGACAAAAATAGAAATCTGCAATTTTTTGTTAAAATGGTTTTAAAATGTTTTTTTTAGGCCTGTCCAGAATGTCGCTAGTTCGGCATGATCAGAGTCATCGTTTTTGGTGACAAAAATAGAAATCTGCAATTATTTTAGAAAATGGTTTTAAAATGTTTTTTTAGGCCTTTCCAGAATGTCGCTAGTTCGGCATGACCGGAGTCACCAATTTTGGGTCACAAAAATGAAAAAAAAATATCTGCAATTTTTTGTGAAAATGGTTTTAAAATGTTTTTTTGTTAGGCCTGTCCAGAATGTCGCTAGTTTGGCATGACCGGAGTCACTGTTTTTGTGTCTACGAAAATGAGAAAGAACAATCTGCGCTTTTTTGTGAAAATGGTTTTATAATGTTTTTTTAGGCCTGTCCAGAATGTCGCTAGTTCGGCAAAATCGGAGTCATCGTTTTTACGGACAAAAATAGAAATCTGCAATTTTTTGTTAAAATGTTTTTAAAATGTTTTTTTTTAGGCCTGTCCAGAATGTCGCCAGTTCGGCATGATCGGAGTCATCGTTTTTGGTGACAAAAATAGAAATCTGCAATTTTTTGTTAAAATGGTTTTAAAATGTTTTTTTTAGGCCTGTCCAGAATGTCGCTAGTTCGGCATGATCGGATTCATCGTTTTTGGTGACAAAAATAGAAATCTGCAATTTTTTGTGAAAATGGTTTTAAAATGTTTTTTTTAGGCCTGTCCTGAATGTCGCTAATTCGGCATGACCAGAGTCACTTTTTTTGTGTCACGAAAATGAAAAAAAAATATCTGCAATTTTTTGTGAAAATGGTTTTAAAATGTTTTTCTGTTAGGCCTGTCCAGAATGTCGCTAGTTTGGCATGACCGGAGTCACTGTTTTTGTGTCTACGAAAATGAGAAAGAACAATCTGCGCTTTTTTGTGAAAATGGTTTTATAATGTTTTTTTAGGCCTGTCCAGAATGTCGCTAGTTCGGCAAAATCGGAGTCATCGTTTTTACGGACAAAAATAGAAATCTGCAATTTTTTGTTAAAATGTTTTTAAAATGTTTTTTTTTAGGCCTGTCCAGAATGTCGCCAGTTCGGCATGATCGGAGTCATCGTTTTTGGTGACAAAAATAGAAATCTGCAATTTTTTGTTAAAATGGTTATAACCCTCCCGTTGTCCTCCCATTCTGCCTACTCCCCGTGTCCCCGGGCGGGTCACCCTGTCCCGTCTCGGCTAAAGGCCCAGAGGGCACAAGTGTGACAGTAGGCGTGCGAACAGCCTTTGCAGATGTATTTCTTACACCTGCAGCACGCCGTGTGTGTCTTGGCGTCCTTCTTGGGCGGGCAGAGCTGACACCTCTTCCTCTTACTGGCCACCAGCGGGGCGGCGGCCGGGCCAGCGGCGTCCGGCCGGGCGGCGCGCTCCCGGGCCGGGCGGAGGAGCGGCGTCGCGGTCGGCACTCTGCAGGACTTTGACGAGCGCGGACGCGGCTTCGGTGCGGGGGAGACGCTGCCTTCTTTGTATCAAGGGCTTGACAAGCGCCTTTCCCAGCTGCTCCAGGAACACCCTCCTCTTGTTCCGCTTCCGAGGCATCCAGTCGGGCTTGATCTCTCGCCATATGACAAAGGCGTTGTAGGAGGACACGTCGAGGATGTTGTGGAAGATGACCAGGGGCCAGCGGGCGGTCATCCGTCTGCAGCTGTAGGTGCCGACCACCTTGTCTAGGTTGTCCACGCCGCCCTTGTTGCGGTTGTAGTCTAGGATGAGGGCCGGCTTCCGGTCGCGGCGATCGCTGACGTCGGCCTCCGCGTGCAGCGTGCTCAGGAGCAGCACGTTCTTATTTCTCTTTGCCAGGTAGGACACCAGAGTGGCGGTGGGCGTGAAGGCGAACCTGGAGGACGAGACCTGTCTGCCCTTTGACTGGAGCAGCGCGGGAGGGAGCTCGGGCTTGTTCTTTCGCACCGTGCCGACCATGGTGAGGTTCCTCTCGAGGAGCCGCTGGCCGAGTTCGTAGGAGGTGAAGAAATTGTCGCAGGTGACGTTGTGACCGGCGGGCAGCCCCTGCGTGAGATCGAGGACGACGCGGGCGCCCTGGTTCTTCTCGGGGCTCCGCCGGCCGCCTTACCGGTGTAGACTTGCATCTTCCAAGCGTAGCTGGACTTGGCGTCGCAGGCCACCCACGACTTGATTCCGTATTTGGCCGGCTTGCTGGGGATGTACTGTCGGAAAGGACAGCGCCCTTTCGGGAGAGGGAGAGGAAGGAGATTAGAGGAGGCGGCGGCGGCGGCGGAGTCACTGATGCTGACGCTAACTCTCTATACTACCGCTGGCTCATCAAGCAGCGTCATGCTGACGCTGATGCTGCTGCTGCTGATGATGATGATGATGATGATGATGATGATGTTGATGATGATGATGATGCCGCTACCCCTCTATACTACCGCTGGCTCATCATTGGGGGTGGGGGTCGAACGGCGTTTATGTTACACGCCGCCGATGCTACCGCTGACGCTACCTCTCTATACTACACAGATACACAGATACACAGATACACAGATACACAGATACACAGATACACAGACGGTACCTCTGAACGGGACCAGTTGTTGGTCCACCGTCAAGTCAGACCCCGGGTTGAGAGGAAGGAGATTAGCAGCGTCGTGCTGCTGATGCTACTGCCGCTGATGCTACTGCTGCTGTTGCTGACGACGCCGCTGTTGCCGACGATGATGATGCTGTTGCCGACGATGATGCCGCTACCCCTCTATACTACCGCTGGCTCATCATCGGGGGCGCACGCACGGCGTTCATGTTACACGCCGACGCTACCTCTCTATAGTACACTCACTGCAGATACGCACAGACACTCACAGCAGACGCACAGACACTCACAGCAGACGCACACGCACACACACACGCACACACACACACGCACACACACGCACACACACGCACACACACGCACACACACGCAGACGGTACCTCTGAACGGGACCAGTTGTTCGTCCACCGTCAAGTCGGGCCCCGGGTTGTAGAGGGCCGGCAGCCGCTCCTCCCACAGGTCCCAGACCTCTCTTATGGCCGCCAGTCTGTCGGCGGCGAGTCTCGCGGGTCTCGACCGGCGGTCGTCGAATCGCAGCAGCCTCGAGTACTTGTGAAAGACCTTGAGCGGCATGGTGGCTCGGAACACGGTCCTGCCGCTCTCCGCGTCCCACAGGCTGGCCGCGGCCTCGCCCCGGGACCTGTAGACGCCCGCTAGGATCAGCAGCCCTAGGTAGGCGCGCAGGTCGACCGAGTCCATGGGTCGCCAGCCGTCGCCGTATTTTCTCACCCCCTGCAGATTGGTCATGTCCACCACGATCCTTTCTATCGCCGGGCGTGACAAACAGCCGGAAGGCGGACTCGATGTCGAGCGCCGCGACGCCGCGTAGGCCGTAGGGCCGGGCGTCACCGCGGGGCCGGGGTGGCGGACGGCGCGGGCGGGTCCGGGCCGCGATAGGCCTCGGAGGACCATTTGATTTTGCCGTTTTTTGACAGCAACGTCTCCCTTCGGGCCCTTTGGGCAGAGGCCGCCGCCGCCGCCGCCGCCGCCGCCGCCGTGTCCTCTGGCTCTGGCTCTCTGTCTCGCTCTCGGGCGGCGGCCGTGTCTCCCTCTCGCTCTTCCTCCTCCGAAGAACAAGAAGAAGAAGAAGAAGAACAAGAAGAAGAGGAGCGCGACCGCAAGGCCGAGTCGTCCGCGTCACGTTCGGGGTCGTATTCCTCGCCGTCTTCGTCTTCCGAAACGTCCTCCTCTTCGGAATCGCAAAAGTCTTCTTCGTCTTCTCGGTCGACGCTGGAGGCTATCTGTTCCAGGACCTGAGCCGCGCTGAAATCGGGACCGCGGCGAGGCGCCGGCTGCTGCCTCGCGCTCGGCGGGGCCGTACACCTCGCCATCGTCCTCATCGTCGTCCTCGTCGTGTTCGTCGTGTTTGTCTTTTTCTTTTTCTTTTTCTTCTTCTTCTTCTTCTTCTTCTTCTTCTTCTTCTTCTTCTTCTTCTTCTTCTTCTTCTTCCTGACAATATTAGTAGCCTCTCTACGGCCGGCCGACTGCACGCTGACGCGCCGCGCCCGGCCCGGGGGGGTCTCTCTGACCCGGGCCTGGACAACTGCAGAGGGGTGATTACGACGTACGCGCTGCTGACGCTTCCCCCCCGGGGTCTCTCTGACCCGGGCCTGGACAACTGCAGAGGGGTGATTACGACGTACGCGCTGCTGACGCTTCCCCCCCGGGTCTCTCTGACCCGGCCTGGACTCGGGGTGGAACGGCTCCTAACGCGCCGCCGACGCGTTGCTGACGCGCGCCCGGCCCCGGGGTCTCTCTGACCCGGGCCTGGACAACTGCAGAGGGGTGATTACGACGCACGCGTTGCTGACGCGCGCCCGGCCCCCGGGGGTCTCTCTGACCCGGGCCTGGACAACTGCAGAGGGGTGATTACGACGCACGCGCTGCTGACGCGAGCCCGGCCCCCGGGGGTCTCTCTGACCCGGGCCTGGACAACTGCAGAGGGGTGATTACGACGCACGCGTTGCTGACGCGCGCCCGGCCCCGGGGGGTCTCTCTGACCCGGGCCTGGACAACTGCAGAGGGGTGATTACGACGCACGCGTTGCTGACGCGCGCCCGGCCCCCGGGGGTCTCTCTGACCCGGGCCTGGACAACTGCAGAGGGGTGATTACGACGCACGCGCTGCTGACGCTTCCCCCCGGGTCTCTCTGACCCGGCCTGGACTCGGGTGGAACGGCTCCTAACGCGTGGCCGAGCCAGGGGGGTCTCTCTGACCCGGCCTGGACGCGGGGGAACGGCTCCTAACGCGCGGCCGAGCCGGCGGGTCGCTCTGACCCGGCCTGGACAACGGGAGGGTTATTACATTTATTTGTTATACAACACTACCACCAGGTGGATACCACTGGAACGTCCTGCCCCAGAACTCACACGCGACACATTCCGACCAAGGGCTCTGTTCGCGAACAGCCAGGTGGCCCCGTAATCAACTAACTATTTCTAAAAGTATTCTAAAACTATATAAATAACATATCTGTTGGTTAGGAACACTGTGTCTGGTGAGCGTGATAGTAGTATTCCTGGCCGTCCTGCCACCCGGTGTGTTTGGAACTGTACCTTCCCGTCGCTCCCCCCTACTGTTGGTTTAATGTCCTGCTTTATCCAATGTAGGTAATAGTTGCTGCACCTCGCCCCAATGTCTATTGGGTTGTCTCTCGTACACACTGTCCTCCTATTCCCTGTCTGACTATCTCTGTGTCTATAATATATGCACCTGCCTTAGGCTACAATATGCTATTCTGTCTCAGTGTCACAGAGTGCATTCGGGAGTTTTGCTTGCTAGGACTGACTAATTCACCATGTCTGTCAGGGGTATGTGCTACATTTCTCCCTCCCAATGTAAACACTAAGTTATATACCTGCAATAGTGTTGGGAAAGTGATGCATAGTGCTACCACTCATCTCTGTAAGTGCTGGGAGTGCATATTCCTATGTGGGATATGAAACACTGCGAGGTATGCCTTGCAAAGTAAGGAGTGAAAGACAGGTGTGGCGGTAGAGATGAATAGTCAATGTAACAACATGGCACTGAACTGTGAGAAGGGCTGTTAAGCTTTTTATTCATATTCTGTGTCATCACCATAGTGCATACATGCTGTACAGTGAATGTGTAATGCTTTGAAATGAGCCTCAGGTCTTGGTAGCTGGCGGTGGAGTCCATGTCTTGAGGGCTGGCTGTGGTCCCTGGCCGCATAAGGCTATGGGGGGGACCGAGTCCAGGGTGGACCAGTGTCTTTCCACTTGTGGGTGAAGTGTGAATAGGATGGTAATATTCTCTTTTACCCTTATCGTATCTATACTTTGCTTACTCTTCTCCTCTCCACGTTGACTTGACAGGGGATTGTGATGCGTGACGGAGCAGCTGCCCTGGTTCAATGTGAACATGCCTCACGGGATAGTCGTACAGACTTTTCACTCCCGGGGAGACGTAGCACGCCATGATGGCTAATAGGGCGTCGAGATGGTGGTAGTGCGTTAACGGCACATACATGGGTCTGGTGAAGAGACTGTCCTTTGGGCCTATCGTCACATGGCCGCCTTCGGCGCTGCCGGCTCTCACGTTCACACGGTCCAGCTTTTCCTTCTCGTAATCTGTCAGGGTCCTGTCCTTCAAGAGGAGGCAGTCGTACCAGCCTGCCATAGCCTTAGTGAAAGTGAAGTCTGTGGTATCCTGAGGTGTTCGATGGAGTTAAGAGGATAGGGGCTAAGCTTAGGTTGTCCTAAGAGTTTGATTAGAGAGCAAAGAGAGTTGCTGTCAGAGAGCTTTTCAGAGGTTGGCAATGTCTCTGTTGAAACCTATCTAACCAACGTGGGGTTCTTTTTGTGTGTATGGCTAATGGACTGATATTACCCCCTGAGGGTGTGAGGACTGGAGGCGCTAAGTGTATCTCAGCAAATTGCCTGTAGACTCGGGCCTCTCTGGGATCGGTTTATGTGGTATCGACAGATGTGTGCTTATGTACCGAGTGCCATTTGCATGTGTGCATATACACACTTCAGTGGACCGTGTAAATTGTGTCCTTCTTGTGCAACAGGGCAGGGTTCTCAATCTATACGTGCCTTTGATTACATCTCAGTCGCTACTATGGCCGATGGGGACCCTGGAAACCATTCTTTCTACACATCATATTCAACGGCCGACTCAGTTTGCAAACATGAGCCATGAAGTTGTTTCAAGTGCACGGAGTATAAAAACAAAGCTCTCTCCGATGGGCCCATTGCTCACTTTACGCAAATAAGAGGACATCACGCAAGGAGATTAATCCCTCAAACTATATGCCAGTTGTTATAACCTTGTGTTACCATATTTACTGACTATACAGAGTGTCATGGTAAGGTAGCACTCTGTAATACAGTTCAGTGTGAACGTGCAGAGAAAGATACCACAATGGAATGGCCACCGAAAAAACATGTACCTTTGGGAGAACCCACAATCCACTCTGATATAGTTTTCAGAAATGGAGAATACCGTGCAACCGGTATCGACCCATACTGGGGTGCAAGCATGCCGGGTCGTATTAGATGGATGACAGCAACAAACGGAGGGAAGAACGTGCAACCTGGTGACAAGTCTTCCTTTGCGTGCGAAGCAATGATGATGGGGCTGCCTCCGAGCCAGGAGGCTATGGTAACATCAGCGTCCAACGCTGAATCCGACAGTGTTGTAGGCTGCAGATCCAACCTATCGAGGTTTGCCTGGTTGGGAGACCCAACCAACATGGAATACACCGAAAGGGAGACAGTCACCAGTGTTCCAGTTGCAATCTGGGTATATCAGACTTTGTGCCAGGTGACACGTTCCTGAATCAACACGCATTCTTTACCAAAGGAGAGTGTCCATACCTAAAGGCAAACTACAACCCTGACCGGCTAAAGATTGAGATAGGACAAGAGAGATTCCGCAGGGGGTTCATAGCGCACCCCCACGTGATTACTGCCCCAGACCCTTATAATCGTCCTACAGTTGAAGTCAAGTTCCTGATATATGTCACACTGGCTGAACGGCACTGGTGTTACATGTGTGGAAACTTGTCCGGAGCTCATGCCCCTGACTGCTATAGGAAAATGACAGAGCTGACAATCAAGCTTAAAGTTAGTCTGTACGACCTAAAGGTGTAACTATAAAACACTGGTCCTGAAACACTAACCACTGGGTGTATAATTGGAATGTACATAGACCTTGTTGTTATCGTTTACACACAACCACTCAATTCTTTATTTACCATGTACAACAGGCGAATGTCCCATTGTGTGTACCAATAAAATCCGACACCTTTGACATGGATATGTGTTATTGCTTTACTCTGTGTAACATACAGTGCGTATATCCAACCCCTATCACATAGCCCATGATGTGAACAGCAACGCAATCCCTCATATATAAGCCGATGTATTGTCTGTTCCCACCTAATGTGTCTCTTGTGTGGGGATCATGCAGTCTAACGTGAAGAAGGCACAGGTTCTGAAACTGAGACGTTTACACACAACCACTCAATTCTTTATTTACCATGTACAACAGGCGAATGTCCCATTGTGTGTACCAATAAAATCCGACACCTTTGACATGGATATGTGTTATTGCTTTACTCTGTGTAACATACAGTGCGTATATCCAACCCCTATCACATAGCCCATGATGTGAACAGCAACGCAATCCCTCATATATAAGCCGATGTATTGTCTGTTCCCACCTAATGTGTCTCTTGTGTGGGGATCATGCAGTCTAACGTGAAGAAGGCACAGGTTCTGAAACTGAGACAATATACCCTAAATGATAGTAACACATCTGGAAAGCATCCGGTGACTTGTTACTTCACCCTAGGGTGCCGCACTGGCCAGTGGCACATGTGGAACACGTCTCCTAGTGCTTTAACCCTGCGAAGAGGAGACCTGTTGCGTGCCTCCATATTAGCCTCAGACTTTAATGACACGACGGGCCACCTCACCAGGGTACTAGCTGATGTTACCATCGGGGGATTGGGTAACACTACCTGCCTACTGGGAAGAGACATAGATTTTGACTCTTTGGAGCAAATCCCAGACCTGCAATCTGTAGCTACCCAGGGTGATTTTGTGGCTATGTGTATGTCGAAGGGTGTCACATGCGCAAGCTTTCTAGAACACTACACACAGTACCAACAGGATGAGGAGCTTCAACTCGGTGAAAAGCTACACTGTCTATTTTCCCAGACCGTAAGAGATATGCTCAGCAAGCGGTACGATGTCATGCATCACTACCCTCTATACAACCGTGCTCTTGGTCTGTACTACTCGGATAAGGTTAGCTTGGAACCCCCGGAACTTAGCCAAATGCTAGCTACAGGGGGACTATTGGACCGCTGTGCTGAGGATCACCAGTCCCTTCATGGGATCCCCTTGGTCGGGGTAGATCATATCTCATTTTCACACTGGAAATACCCCGACGACAGAGAGGCTCGACTCGAAGAGGATCGGGAATGCAAAGTGCTACACGTTGGAGATAAAGGAGGGTTAGGAGATGAGGTCTTGTTGAAAGTCGACCATAACACAATAAAGTGCTACGATGAGGTAGACGACTCAGCCGGAAGACCAACTCTAGGTGAACCAAGTGTCAGAGAGATACTCTCCCCTGTCTCACCTTTCCCTACGGAAGAAATGACTGCGATGTATGCCGTCACCACTTTAGAGACCTTCAACAACCTCCCGGGGACTCTAACAGATAGACCTAGGGCTTTCCCTTATACCTTCACAGTGTTTACGAGCCACGATCTGACTTTTGATCAACTGGTGAATTACTGTATAACACGCACCCGAGAGCCCTTATCAATGCTACCGTCACGTGAGAAGTGGGGATCCGTCAACCCCGTGCTGCTCATGGAAGACCCCGTCGACCCTGCGACGGGTAACACAGTACACCGGTATACGGTCACATCCAGAGGACACTTGAGCACCACGGTGGCGAACCGAGACAGTACCCGTCCCCTGTGCTACAATGAGGTTTTTCTACCCGGCAGGCCTGTTAGCAGATTGAACTTGGACGTGGACCTCAAGTGTTGCCAGACATGCAACAAGAAATTCGCCACAGAAGCCGATCGCTCCACCAAGCGTAAAGTATCTGCTGCTTTAACAACGAGTCTGATCTTGGTCATAGTCGAGTCTCTGATGAGACTTGTGAAGGCAAAGATGATCGAATTGGAGACCGATTCGTCTCTCAGAGAGCTTGCAAAGGTGGTTGGTAAGATCGCCGTGTATGTCAGGGCGTCCTCTGTCAAGGCCAAGCTGAGCCTCAGAATGCTCTGGTATCTTCCGGTAGAACTGTGCAGTGTTGATGGTATAGAGGCCTACAGACCTTTACTGGACGAGATGGAGAGGGTCTCCATGAAGTACGTTCTGCTGTCTTACCCCGCAGACGCAGACTCGTGCGGACTCTGCAACCTTGGACATGCGATGAGAAAGGGACCTTGTAACTCATCTGGGTCCGGGTATCTGAGGCTCAACAGTGATCTTGACAACAGACGTTCATCTATCGACAAGGGCCCGTACTCGTTTAGGAAGTCTGTTCGGTTGCCCAACTGTTATAAAAATAACTCTGGGTTTGAGTACGTGGATACGTTCAACACCCAAGACATTGAAGACCCGGGCTGTGATGACCCCCTGTCCCTTTCAGTTGGCCTTTCCTCTAACCCCATACTATCTGACGTAACATCGATCGGGAGCCGTTTTCGGCGCGTCTTAAAAGGTCGGGGATACTGTCAACCCTTCCCAGTGTCCGTGACCGAGGGAGTGCCGAATCAAACCCGGGTAGAAAGCGAAGCTGGGAGACTAACATTGCTGTGGGGTGTCCCTGTGACTATCAGGAAGACCGGATCTGGACTCTTTTGTGTCCAGGCGACTGAAACGTCTACAACCTACCCTTGTCCTATACACAAGCGAGTACACTCAAAGTCCAAGCTGGGCGCTCTGGTGTTTGCTACGCATACGAAACCCAAATGTTTTGTAACCTGACATGTATCTATGTATTGTGTATGTATACAATGTGCCTTTTCTTACAATAATACACAACCATACCAACCAGAATTTCGTTATGTCTTTTATTTCACATTTCAATATCATCACTGTATATCACAACATACTATAGTACCTATGGCATGGATAGCACTGACATTCAGTAAGGCAGAGTGTAACAATAAAAAAACAAACAGTAACCGTCGCCATCAAGTCCTAAGTGGAGTCAATGTGGGCTCCGGTCGTAGGGGGGCCAAGACCCTGTCTCTCACGGGGGACGGCTTTGTCAACGTGATTAAATATTCTGGTCGTGAGAGCGTCCGGATAGGCATGTAGCTCGTCTAATGTATGTGTAGTCTTTCCTACTGTGACTCCTTTTGTATCCGATGACGACCTAGGGCCTCGTTGAGCTACCTCAGTGTGCTTCCCGTTGATGATGCTGCCACAGTCCTTTCTGCACTTCCTGCCTCTGAATGGGTTGTTGGTCATGAACCGAGTCCTCTTTCTGTACTTTGAGCCGTATTGACAGTAATCGAGTCTGACAGCCCTGGGGTCTTTACAAGACATCTTGAATCCCTTGCTCTTGGCCTGGGTGACGTTGTGACACGTTTTCTTCCCTTGACCATCATTCATCCGCTTCACAAACACACTCAACGGGTGATTCTCGATGTCTTCGTAAAGCCTGTGCGAAACCCATCTCTTCCAGATCAGACTGGAGTCTGGGTTTTCCACAAAGTACTGCATGGTAGGGTTGATTGTATGGAAGTGCTCTATGATGTCTATAGTCTTTTCCACCAGAGAATCTGCCATCGTCAGGTTCCTCGGCATATTGGCATTAGTCCTTGCTATGCTGTAGTTTTCACAAGGTGGTCCGGCGACTATAACGTCGGGAGCTGGCCCTTGCCACTCTGTGACGGGGTCCCACTTTAGTATGTCTACAACGATATCAGCCCCGTGTCCACCGTCGATGTCTAGTCTTCGCACGGTCCATCCTGCTTCGACGAATGGCCTGCAAATACTGCCTGTGCCGTCGAAGAGACTCAGGAGGGTTTTCGGCTTGGTCGTTTCCATTGGTACCTCACAGGCTGTGTCGTATGTGACTTTCTTTTAAATTAACAGATTCGTTAATCGGACAACATGTCCACATGTGATAACAATGGCCAGTTCCCTGCTGATCCGAGCATATCTGCTAACGGCTCTGTGTTTCTTGACTTGTCTGGGTAGCACGAGACGTAATCATATATTGGTACAGACAAATTTACTCAACTGCCGTAATGATGTAGAATACTGCTCCGACATCTACGACCCGCCATTTGCTCTTGTTGGGTGCACGGCCATCGGTGTTGGACTATGTCTTTACAGGTGTCCTCTGGGGCAACCAAGCCTGCGTTACAAGGTCACAAGAGGAAGACGATGTGCAGCCGTGTGTCCTAGAGGCTATTTCCTGGGGATGTATGAAGGTGAAGAGTATTGTACACTTCACAGCATCTCTTGCCCAACAAATGAAAGTATGATCCTACCCGGCACATTCTGGCATAACACGATTTGCGGTAATCCTGAACATTATAAGGTGCAGGACCTCTTCACCAATATACAGTCGACACCCCTAATTGATACGCTCAAGGAGCTGACTACAAGCTGGGTGCGGGACATACCTAGCGGCATAGTAGAGAAACTTTGCAGAGACATGACCGGTTATGCAGAACTGACCCGGTGTATGTTCAATTTCGAACAAATGTTACATGACATGGGGTTTCCAGCAGAATCACTGTACTACAGGCTGAACAAGCTGTCTTTTTACGACACCTCAAAGCAACTATATAACACCGTGGTGAAACCATTTGTTACTGGGAAAGATGTGAACCCCGAGTTAGCCATTCACTTTCTAACCAATCCTTTGTGGATGGGGGAACAGGACGTGCTTGCCGTAGAGACCAGACTCACCATCCCCTTGGGCATGGAGAAAAGGTACATACCTAAAGTGCTATATTGGTTCAGGGGCAAGCCTTGGGGTACTTGGGTGGTGTGGGAAGACACGCCGGGTCGTGTCTCCGGACAGGCTCAACACAACATCCCTAGAGGTCAGAACTTGACCATCATTAAATCAGTTGGCTTCTTCGTGCACGTATTCGATATCTCCCTGGTCATAGAAGACTTCACCTGCGGCCGATTGGACTCCTTCCACGTCAAGCTCGAAATCTATGACACTCATCGGGAAACAATGCTAGGGTTACAAAAGAATGTCGATGTCAACTGCCTGTGGAAACCGAAGCTGCACCAGTCCTGCAATTGCACCCATGCTCTGCTCCACTACGCAAACTCCGATGGTCTGTGCTCGCCTACGTGCATCACGACCCCCTTCGCACACCTGTCAAAAGGAGTCGAGGGCAGCAACAACGACTGGACGCTGGAAATTACACACCAGGAGCCCGATGTCTCGGTCAAGAACCAGGGCAGGGTTGTATATGGCTCGGTCCCACCTAAAACGGAACGCTTCTGTCTAGTCACAATGTATGTGTTTGCCCTCTTGTCTGGACCAACACGAGACAACCCGTACGCTCCTCTAGACATGATGAGATGTGATGTCGTACTCGTCGACATCGAGGTCATAATGGAACACCTTCCCCGGCGTCTCAATGATCAGTACTTGACCATAGACGTACGATCCTTATCGAAGTACAACAGTGTGGAAACGTCCCAGGTGTATGTACCACTTCAGGCCGAGGATACCCTGAAAACTATCATCCGTCAGGGCTGGGGAGCTAAGATAGGTGTGAAGCTTAGCTTCATACACTCCATCCGACCCGAACCCTACCAGGAAGAGCTGGCTGCTGTACTTGACTGGATATTAATCTTGCAGTCCCAGTTGAACCGAGGTCCTTGGGTGATAGTCATCGACATTCACGTCGAGACAGTAAAGGCGTCGGACTTTGATATTATCAACAACCTATACGGATCAAAGTTAGAGTTGATACCTGGGATCTCAGCCTACCAGATTGCCGATGTCATGAGGACCAAAAGATACTACACAACTACGTACAATTACTTTAAATGCGGTAACACCGAGAAATGCTCTGGACCTATAACCATATATGACAAAGATGACAACATCCTCTACAATAGCCCTGAGGATGACCCCATTCCAGCCTGTCATGACACACCAGTAACAAACATGAAGTGTATAGTGTGTAGGGATAGATTCATAATTATCATCTGCCCCAAAGTCAAGCATCCAGTAGACATTGAGGATGTAGAAGGGGGTAGTTTGCCATTTCAGCAGTACACTCCCCGTCATCAATATGGCAATTACAAACAATCATTCCCTTTCCACTCTGAGCAGGAGCAAGCAGAGACTGATCTACAGCAATTGGGTGTACTCGTGGCGTCATATGGAGCCTTTCTGAACCTGGACACTATATCCATATTCACTCAGAGGAAGACAGGGTGTGAGCGGGTAAGACCTGGTCGCTGGACCCTAGGAGAGTACGCCGCCGGTGACCCTTACACAATCAGGTTACCCCGTGAGGACGAGTATCCAGAGAGGACAGGACTATTGGTATTTGAGGAACTATGCAAGATATCGAACAACCGTGCCGGGATAGTGGTGACCGTGCCATCGGGTGACTACATCCCAAACGTTGACTGCAAGTGGCCGATGTTGCTCAACAGACATGCCAACCCTGACCATGTTGTCTTGGATCACAATAGGGTCCATTATTCTATGCGAGACCTCGCTGGGATCATAGCGGATATGGCCAAGTGGGGTGTGTGTAGATACTCCCTGGGATACCTTGACTACACCTTTGGTAGCACCAAAGGCCTGCCGACCTTCACGGAGCTCTCAAACATAATCAACCTGACAGCCACCAAGTTCCGCACTTTACATTACCGGTACACCAGAAACTCAAAGTTCGGAGACGGGGCATACTCTTACGCTCAGGTGGATGGCGTGTACAAACTGGAAGGTTCAATGTTTTTCCAGCACGCCACCCAGGGGATACCGCTCAGTAAAAGCTTTGTCCTGGTTCCCGATATGCCTGACCTGAGATTGGGCTTGTCCTCAGACATGAACGTAGGCGCTCCTTTACCCGTTAGTGAACACATCATCCAGAGTGCTATCGAGAGGGTTAAGTTTATACCCTACGGCTCACAGGCTATCAACTTGAATTATAAGGATACTGTAGCCTTCGTTGACCAGGATAGGGACATGATTTGCATCCATTCACATTCTACCATTGTAAGGAGCGATGGCATCCGGTTCCCTTCATTTGGTATACAGAGTGAAGCACAGGAGAACCTCACAAAAGGTTGCGACAGCTACATTAGCGGGGCTGAGCATCGTGCTAGGCTATTGGTACCATTACCCATCACCAGACATTTGAGACAGGCTGTTGTCCAGAGTATAGTGGACTGGAGCCGCTGGCTCGGAACACCTTCACTGACTAGAGAGGAAGAAGATTGGCTGTCCAGCAAGCAAGTAGTGACAAGAGGCTTCACCCTGCCCTCTCACCAAGGCGCCAAGGGCTTGTCAGCAATCATTGACAGTATGTACTTGATATCGAAAACGGTCGAGTGCATCAGAGGCTCCAGTTCTTGCATGGAGCTGGGAGACTACGTTGATAACAATTGGCCACAAGGGGGCACCGGGTATCCGATTGCAATCTCTAGCCATATGGAATCATCAGAGGAAATCTTTATTAAAATGATAATCCATGTTAATCACGGTGCGAAACGCGCGTTACAATCCCATGTGAACTCGAACCATTCTCCTTCGGATCGGATAAAATGTCCTTGCCTCAGCCCAGGCCGGGTTACTACACGCACACAGAAGAGCCTCTCGTCTCCAAGGTGAAAAAGTATATTACAACAGTGGGACCGCTCACCACACAGATTGTCCAACCCCTAGCGTTACTCTATTGCCCTGAAATTGACCTGATTCGGGCTGACCACTTACCGTACTCCGATGCGTTCTTTCAGAACACCTACGATTGCGTGAATACAATGAACCACTCTGTCAAGACTCGAAGTGATGTCTTCTCTCAACTCGGTACTTTGACCGAAGAGAATGAGAGGATTACGGGGCAGACAGTGAAGCGCTTAATGTCTATGTCAACCCACACCTCTGCATTATCTCTGAGCTCCACTGTACTAGCTGTACTAATCAACATTAGCATACTCACAATGCTTTGCTGTATGTCTCAAGGAAGGCTCTATAGCCAACAACGCTATAGGAAACTGCTGTGAACCCCAACACCATGGACATGACGAACCACAATGCACCCTCGCTCAGATCCATGTATATGATACTATCAGCTCTGCTTCCTATTGTTCACCTCGTCTCTAATCAAGAATCACTGTCAACCGCAGGGGCCGGGACCCCCAGAGGGGAAGGTCTAGCTTCAGGACCTGTCTGGTTCATCGGAAACGGTAAAGTGTCTCCCGACTCCCTCGACCACAGGGTGATACTCAGGCCAGGCAGATGGAAGATACGCACACCGGAGAGGCACATCTCCTACACTGCCTACCATTTCTTTATAGGCCTCAACTGGACCGAACTCGAAGTAAATTACCCGAAGTGTTCCCAGGTAGCCTGCAGAGGGTTACCTGAGTCTCATAAAGGCTGTGATCAATTGTGTTATTCTGGCAGCTGGCACGATGCAACTATGACACTGTCAACAGCCACGAGGGAATACAAATGGTCCACGACATTGCTAAACTCAGCCTTGACCGATCTGGCCGCTCTCATGGACACTCGTTTCGGCAACAACCACAACGTTGCCGTGTCCGACTCCGTTTCCAAACTGTTATCATACCAGGCCGAGAGTTTTACTTCTAACCCTCATGTGGTGGATGTGATGCGATACTACAGGACGTTGATCGAAGGAGCCCTGGAAAATGTAGTTAAAGATTTCCCCAGCACTTTACCATACTCTCCCCTCAATGCAGATCATGTCCTGTACAATCAGCCGCACCGGGGGTTCAATGATACCAGTAGGTTGAATAGGTTGCTTGACACCTGGAAGAGTGGAGCCTTCAACTTGGCCATACAGCTCAATACCATCGTGTTCGCCCTCCAGGGAGCACATCAGCGCTTACTCTCGTGCGCTCAAGGTGTACTGCGGTCAGATATGACTGGGTGCGAACCGGGCTTCATCACAGAATCTTATACCGATATACCAGTTGCAAGCCGTTCCCAGTCCTCCTCTAGGCTAGTGATGGTAGTCAGGAGGGACACTTGGAAACCCGTTGTGCTCTCGCAATGGTACATGGCCTTCATAGATTCCTCAAGGGGCAACAGGACTTGTTGGCTCGACAGACACATGGTAAACGACACAAACTACAACTACAGGATGCCCCAGTGTGACTCCAGGGGAGTATGTGAAGGTCTGAACCAGGATGATATTGTATCTGCCTGTGAAGTGAACTACAAGGGCGAGATAGGCTTGGAATGTCCCGTGGTGTGTGGCGACCCGTGCTTCGGACCTATCTGCTACAAGGCAAAAGCAGACATGTTCACCATGAGGAGCACATCAGCTGGAAAGCCTGATACCAACACAGTGAACGACGTGAGTGTGGTCCGGATGACCAAGAGTCCGAGGATACTGTCGAAGGTCTACTCTCTCTCCGATGTGGACATACTCAAGTCTATCGCTAGCATTCGGGATCGATCCGCTCAGTCGACTCTGTTGCTCCAGCAAGGACAGACCGTGTTAAAGGACATCATCGCCATGGATGCCACGGTTCAGAAATACATTGACAAAGTGCGAGCCGATACAGCATCGCAGTCACAGGGAAACAAATATTTCGACTGCGAGGTCATGATAAGCAGCAGTCGGTCCATGGCTGCTGCTTCAGTCATCCTCTCAGCTCTAACCTGCCCCTTATTGATCATTTTAGTTGTAAAAGTGATGGTTGTTACAAAGACTCAAGATGTCCCGATGAGGACAAACAGGAGCATTCGTGATCCAATCCTGTGAATGTAGGGTGGATGTGCGGGTGCGAGGGAAATCGCTGGTCTGCACTGTGACAAAAGCCAAATGGTGTAGGCGAGAACCATCCAAAGTGTAATCGGTAAGATGATTAACGGACCATCTTGTTATTGCTCCATCCAAAGACTGATATGTCAGAGAAACTAGGTTGTTTTTCTAAAGTAGTAGTTAGGGGGGTATTGGGTATTGCCACATTTAGCCTATTACGGGTCTGAGGTATCCACATCATCTCCAGTGTTGGTTGTTACAACCATGGCGTTGTCAGCTATACCCTTGAGCTATCTACTTGTTACCCTATCAACTGCCACGATCCCGTCTGCAGAGGATCAGCTACCAGTCTCTGCTACTTCATTACCCAACACATATGGGTATCTAGCAATTAGGCCTAGTATGGCAGTAACCAAACATGCAGCCTTTACACCCGGACCTTGGAATGTTGGCGCTACAACTGAGACTGTGGATGCCAGTGGTGATATGGCCACGGCCCTTAATTTCCTTACACCTCACACAGAGGCTAAGATCAAGGATGTTACCACCGAGCCTCTTTCTACTACTTTCACTTCAGTCCCAAGGATTAAGGCTCTTCCTAACCGCACTGCTACACCTCTGCAACTTATATGTCCAAACTCGAATCCTCACCACTTTATGACCACTAGCTGGCTTATCTTGACAGAGGACAACATAACGTACAGGTTATATCGCATCGAGCAACGGGGCCATGTCTCCAAATACAAGGACTGGTACAATATACAGTCAGGGATGAAGGTTACCCATAACGTAACAAGTAAAGACACTCTAATGATATATGGTGACACGTGCAACCACACTGCAATCTACCAGTGTAAGAGGTCAGCCAGAGTGGGCTACACCAATGAAGTGCACAGTTTCTCTGTTTCAAATTGCACCGTTGCGAGGAAAGTACACATTGGATCCCATGTTAATGTGTTTGCCCCTGTAAACACATCACCACGTCTGACAGCAGCCAGTTTCCCACTGGCTATAGGACCTATAGTGTGGTTCATCTCTATTTATTAACCTCGCTAGCTTCAACTCCCGTATCCTGCATAAGATACCACCTGCGTCCCTGACTTGTACATTTACATCGTGTTAGGACTCCACTCGGGAGACATAGAATGGCTTCTGCTAAACCTCCTCCTAATGCCAGAACCAGAGCCCCTGCTAAGGTTACTGGTGTATCACCGAACCCGCTACCCTTGATCCCCGAGCATAACAAATATGTCTACAAGCCAGCCCCGATGAATTCCTTCGTACATGACATCGTAACGAGAGCACGTGCCAAGAAGGTGAAGATTGAGATCCCTACGACCAAGTACGGCACTGTCAAACTGGTGCATGTCCTGTGCGCCGCTTCAGATGCCAACGTCTGGAGTCCCGAGTGTGAGAAAGCCTTGGTGAATAGTCTCCCCTTGAGAGAACACCATAAAGCCTTCCTCTCACACAACATGTTTGTGACCATGATCGGCGCTGTGGTTGCCAGAGCTCTAGAACAAGCAACCAGGACTTGTGAAGACACTCTGGACCTGCTTGCCGATCGCTACTATGTGAGAAGCATTGCGTGTCACGACTCTAGCAAGACAAGTGCAATTGAAGCAGCTGCGTACTCTGGTATCATGGCCGTACACATGGACAAGGAAGCCGCGGCTGTAAACAAGAAGAAACGGATCCTGCTCAACAAACGTTACGGAGGTAGCCAGACCGAAGAAGAAGTGCAAGCATGCTCACTGGAGAAGCTGTATATTGACAACACGGATGACATGTCAGCCATGGCAAACATTGGATTCAAGCACCATTATGAGAAGAACCCGCATCACCCTGAGCACTTTCATCAGGATGAGATGGACGATATGAACCTGGTGGAAGCAATCGTCGATGGCTTGGCCTGTATATTCGAAAGAAGCACGGCACACACAAATGTGAAAACCTGGCTGGACATGTACAATGTCGAGAGGTTTAAGGGTCAGAATAAGGACCTTGCCTTGAACATCATAGAGGCTCTCGGGATGTATATCACGGCCGCAGATTATACAACCCTGCAGACCTTCAGGGGCTCCATATTCTCTATAATTGGAAAATCTATCCCATGGTCCCGTGTGACGATGACGGAATGCTGCAATCACAAAAGGGAGCCCGATAACCCTTTAACCAGGCGTGATTTTGCACCATGTTTTGTAACTAACAACTAACCTCACAGATGATTTGTTTACTTGTTCTGTGTAACCTTTGAATCTTTATTGAACCAGATATGCTGTTCACCTATGTTATTTGTGGCATGTATATGCATGTAAGTTAGTTCATACAATGCTTTGTAAAATGAATAAAGAAATCTAAACTCAATGTAGACCTGTGACATGTCTTTATTACTTTCTGTGTTGGTAGTCCCATTGAGTACATATCATTTCCTACTGCTAGTGGGGAATAGCCGTAGTTGCTATGTCACAGCCCCTGACACACTAACAGAGTACAAGGACAATTCCAAGTCCTGAGGCAACACACATCGCCCCTCAGACATTCACAAGTCTATCTGAACCAGAGGTTATTGCCATTAGGCTTGGTCGGCTGTGTAGCTCGAGGTCGGAAGGGCTAGCTAAAATTAAATATCCAAAATGGTTATAAAGGGTGAGGATGCGAACTAGATCTTACACTCAACATCACCTGGTCTGATGATATTGAAATGGAACCCCTTAATGGATATTGTCAACAAGCGCAGTCTTGTACTGTAACTGCTGCAACAACAACAGTTACTCAGATCAAGTCCAGGAGGAAACAGCACCTTGTCCCCCGTATGCTGTTCAGGGACGAGCAAGACTGCACTCCGTTCACCCCTTTGGATCGCCACATGTTCAAATTTCCAAAATTGGACTTTGGTATGCCAGAGATGGGTAAGGTTGAACTGGAGCGAGCCTTGCTGGACCAATTGTCTCTGCACAGTACAAACACTGCAAACGAGACAGGGGTGGATCACCCTAATCCACAGGAGCTAACCAATGATACCTTCACCAACTACCAGAACCATCGGTTAGCGGCTGTTAGCTGGTTTGCTAACATGATACCGGTCGACATGATCTACACCCAGAAGCACCACTCTGTCTTTATGCCGGCTGTGAATGTCATGGACCGATACATAACCACCTGTGTAGACCTCGGAGAGGACCTGTATCAGTTGCTGACAAACATCTCTAACATCCGAGGTGCATGCCTATCACTCTCGATTAAGATGCATAGTGTGAACACAATATGTAATCTTAAGGGAATTGTCAAGCACAGGGACTGGGTAAACAAGGCATGTGTTACAGACTATTCCAGAGACACAGATAACCCAAGATTCAACGTGTACATCTTGTCAGATGTACAAGGGATAGAAGAGGCCGAGAAGCGGATAATTACCAAGTTGAAAGGATCCGCTTTCCCGCACACAGTGACAACATGATCAGTATACTGTGCAAGTATCTAATCCTGGAACATGTCCGAGAACACACGTCCCGTACCCTGTCACCTATCCATGTGCTGAATGAAAGTGTCACACTGGTAGCTGCCAAGCTGTTCTCTAAATGTGCATTGGACATTAGGTTGTTACGCTTCAAGAGTTGGAAGTGCATCGCTGTATGCTGCCTGCTCGGAATGATCACGGTGTGCATTATGGATCCCAAGGAGGGACTCCGGCTGGAAAGCAGTTTGATGTCGCTGTTGGAAAAGCTTAAGCCTGGCGAGTTCACACAAAAGGATCTGTGTGACCTTAGTGAGATGTTGACTCAGGGCTGTGTGGTATGCAGCAGTTCCTTTGTCAACCCTGATGTGTGCAAGACTCTACGTAAGATATCATCTGCGTCTTGCGTCAAGTGTAGGAAGACCACTCTCGTAAGGGGAAATTGTGATGACCATTGGACTAGGCAAACAAAGGGAAAGGGGGTATCTAATAGTAAAGTGGCACGGTACTCTGTTTAGTTTAATAACACTTGGTCTATAGTGTGGCTATGTAACCTATGTAACCTATGTATCTAATGATGATATATGTCAATGTCTATATGCCTATGAAATAAAGTCATAACAGATCCTTAAACAATGTTTCAAATAAAATGTTTTATTATTCCCAAAGTACAATACAGTCACATCACATGTATATAGATAGTGTCAACAACTACAGAGAGGAATGTTGCACCCTGACATCCCTCAGACCGGGTTACCATTGTCAACTTATACATTGCCTATGTGTGCTCGAATAAAATAGCTCATTGAGATTCCCACCCTGAATGTGATATTGACTCCCAGTTTGGACGTCCCATCCTCAGTCCTCTGGCTTGCCTTAGACTGGATACGGCGCTCCTCGTCGGATTTACTGAAATTGGGGATTTCCCGATCTCAGTCCTCTGGCTTGCCTTAGACTGGATACGGCGCTCCGCGTCGGATTTACTGAAATTGGGGATTTTCCAATCTCAGTCCTCTGGCTTGCCTTAGACTGGATACGGCACTCCGCGTCGGATTTACTGAAATTGGGGATTTTCCGATCTCAGTCCTCTGACTTGCCTTAGACTGGATACGGCGCTCCTCGTCGGATTTACTGAAATTGGGGATTCCGATCTCAGTCCTCTGGTTTTGTGTGTCCTGATCTCCACCCCCATCCTCACTGAGAGCCGTAAGGTATAAAAGCAACTCATATTGCCACTTGTAGACAATGTAACTTAGGGATACCACGACTTAGTCTACAAAGGATACCACGACTTAGTCTCAACCTAGAGATGGGTCTATACACAGTCTCAGGCTCTGCAGTAGCACTGACTGCGATTCTAGCCCTAGTGTCTAGGGGACTGACCCAAACTCAAGACACGTTATACTTCACTACGTGGACCGGTAACTGGGAAAATCTAATGCCCCACATGACTGCTATCAAGGAACAGGCAAACTTCTTCCATAAGAACAGACTGGTTTTGGACGCTGGGACAATGGATCACCTGAAAAAGACCGGTGTTGTGGAAGACAGTAGAGTTGTCATGGAACTGGATAGGGATGTGTTCACTAAAGCAAAAGAACTGATGACAATGATTAGTGAGCCTGAAAAGACCAAGTCAATTGTAGAGATGTACGACAATCTACATGAAGCTTACCAAGAGTTGAGAGGTAACATGTTCTACACCTCTGCTTCCGATGTCCTGCGTTTTGTTGCTTTCACTGCATACGCCCGATCAGGCTGAACACTTGGTCTATCACGATCCCGATGTTCGCTTCAAACCTTTAGGGCATGATCATAAAACGGACCTTGGCTCGGGTGCAGACATGAAGGCTGTAATGATAACCTTAACCAAGCGTACCGATGAAGCCCTAGCCAAACAGCTTTCGTTTGTGGAACCAAGTTATTTCTACGACCGCAAACCGGACGAGTACCCAGAATACACCCAGTTCTACTCCGATTTGATCTTCATGCGGAAGACAGCAGCTATACGTTCTGCCTTCGAAATAGGAGTGATGCAGTTGAAAACTATAGCTGCAAGCCGAATAGCAAACGTTAACAAAATCATTGGGACTGAAAAACATAGAATGACCTTACATGAAGCAGTTTTTACAACTCACCCTGAAGAGACTACATTTTCAATGCCTAAGGAAACAGGTACCTTGCTCTTCAGACAACGTGGAAGTCCATGGATCAAGTACACTCCAAGCCAGCTGAAAAGTGCCTACGTAAGCGCTCTAGGCCTGAACCCTTTGGACTTTCTCCTCGAAAGAAAGATGGACGCCTGTTATAGGGCTACCGCTGTCAGGAAGCGAGGTGGGCGCGTCTTTACACTGGAAATACTTCAATACCTTCGTACCCTACAAGTGAAAGGTGAGACTCATACCAGAAATATGTTCATATCCGAATCTGCACTCAACCCGGCTGACGTCGGAGCCGTAACACGTCAAGGTGCTCGAAATTGGGACGGAGATGAGCAGCATGATCATCTCCATGTGCCAGTGTACACTCTGGAAGAAGAAGCTACTATCACTGGTGCAAATGGCTCCCCGTTGTCTTCTCCGGTACAATCGAGACCCTCTAGTCCCGACCTGCTTCAAGCAGACAACCCTGGTGAAGTTAGTCCTCTGCTAGAGCCCAGTCTCGTTGACTACATTGCTCCTGAAGTGAAGGGTCCTGCTGCTGAAGTGAAGGGTCGTGCTCCTGAAGTGGACAGTCCTGCTGTGGTCGAGGTAAACGTGGACATGAGCACTCCCTCATTCAGGTCCAATAGACGGCCCCACTACGTCAACCCAGAGACAGAACCCGAAGCTTTCCTGCGCGACATAGGAGCTTGCGGGCTCCATAGCAAGCGTAGACGCACAGAGCTTTGATGATACTTATGTGGTAGTAGTAGCCACAATGCATTGCTCTATGTACAATACACCCACACTGACCTTATGTCATATTGTGGCATAGTGTTTTGTTTCACATTGTCAATAAATGTAATAACACAGACCCACCATTGTCATCCTTTATTATGGCTCATAGTACACATGTCACACATTGTATATGGTAAAGGGGGTATCTAATAGTAAAGTGGCACGATACTCTGTTTAGTTTAATAACACTTGGTCTATAGTGTGGCTATGTAACCTATGTAACCTATGTATACACATGTCACACATTGTATATGGTAAAGGGGGTATCTAATAGTAAAGTGGCACGATACTCTGTTTAGTTTAATAACACTTGGTCTATAGTGTGGCTATGTAACCTATGTAACCTATGTATCTAATGATGATATATGTCAATGTCTATATGCCTATGAAATAAAGTCATAACAGATCCTTAAACAATGTTTCAAATAAAATGTTTTATTATTCCCAAAGTACAATACAGTCACATTACATGTATATAGATAGTGTCAACAACTACAGAGAGGAATGTTGAACCCTGACATCCCTCAGACCGGGTTACCATTGTCAACTTATACATTGCCTATGTGTGCTCGAATAAAATAGCTCATTGAGATTCCCACCCTGAATGTGATATTGACTCCCAGTGTGGACGTCCCATCCCCAGTCCTATGGCTTGCCTTAGACTGGATACGGCGCTCCTCGTCGGATATACTGAAATTGGGGACTTTCCCATCTCAGTCCTATGGCTTGCCTTAGACTGGATACGGCGCTCCTCGTCGGATATACTGAAATTGGGGACTTTCCCATCTCAGTCCTATGGCTTGCCTTAGACTGGATACGGCGCTCCTCGTCGGATATACTGAAATTGGGGACTTTCCCATCTCAGTCCTATGGCTTGCCTTAGACTGGATACGGCGCTCCTCGTCGGATATACTGAAATTGGGGACTTTCCCATCTCAGTCCTATGGCTTGCCTTAGACTGGATACGGCGCTCCTCGTCGGATATACTGAAATTGGGGACTTTCCCATCTCAGTCCTATGGCTTGCCTTAGACTGGATACGGCGCTCCTCGTCGGATATACTGAAATTGGGGACTTTCCCATCTCAGTCCTATGGCTTGCCTTAGACTGGATACGGCGCTCCTCGTCGGATATACTGAAATTGGGGACTTTCCCATCTCAGTCCTATGGCTTGCCTTAGACTGGATACGGCGCTCCTCGTCGGATATACTGAAATTGGGGACTTTCCCATCTCAGTCCTATGGCTTGCCTTAGACTGGATACGGCGCTCCTCGTCGGATATACTGAAATTGGGGACTTTCCCATCTCAGTCCTATGGCTTGCCTTAGACTGGATACGGCGCTCCTCGTCGGATATACTGAAATTGGGGACTTTCCCATCTCAGTCCTCTGGCTTTGTGTGATCTCCACCCCCATCCTCACTGAGAGCCGTAAGGTATAAAAGCAACTCATATTGCCACTTGTAGACAATGTAACTTAGGGATACCACGACTTAGTCTACAAAGGATACCACGACTTAGTCTCAACCTAGAGATGGGTCTATACACAGTGTCAGGCTCTGCAGTAGCACTGACTGCGATTCTAGCCCTAGTGTCTAGGGGACTGACCCAAACTCAAGACACGTTATACTTCACTACGTGGACCGGTAACTGGGAAAATCTAATGCCCCACATGACTGCTATCAAGGAACAGGCAAACTTCTTCCATAAGAACAGACTGGTTTTGGACGCTGGGACAATGGATCACCTGAAAAAGACCGGCGTTGTGGAAGACAGTAGAGTTGTCATGGAACTGGATAGGGATGTGTTCACTAAAGCAAAAGAACTGATGACAATGATTAGTGAGCCTGAAAAGACCAAGTCAATTGTAGAGATGTACGACAATCTACATGAAGCTTACCAAGAGTTGAGAGGTAACAAGTTCTACACCTCTGCTTCCGATGTCCTGCGTTTTGTTGCTTTCACTGCATACGCCCGATCAGGCTGAACACTTGGTCTATCACGATGCCGATGTTCGCTTCAAACCTTTAGGGCATGATCATAAAACGGATCTTGGCTCGGGTGCAGACATGAAGGCTGTAATGATAGCCTTAACCAAGCGTACCGATGAAGCCCTAGCCAATAAGCTCTCGTTTGTGGAACCGAGTTATTTCTACGACCGCACACCGTACGAGTACCCAGAATACACCCAGTTCAACTCCGATTTGATCTTCATGCGGAAGACAGCTGCTATACGTTCTGCTTTTGAAATCGGAGTGATGCAGTTGAAAACTATAGCTGCAAGCCGAATAGCAAAAGTTAACAAAATCATTGGGACTGAAAAACATAGAATGACCTTACATGAAGCAGTTTTTACAACTCACCCTGAAGAGACTACATTTTCAATGCCTAAGGAAACAGGTAGCTTGCTCTACAGACAACGTGGACTTGAACGGACCGAGTACACTCCAAGACAACTGAAGAATGCCTACGTAAGCGCTCTAGGTCTGAACCCTTTGGACATTCTCCTCGAAAGAAAGATGAACGCCTGTTATAGGGCTACCTCTGTCAAGATGGGAGGTAAGCGCTACTTTAGAGTGGAAGTCAATAACTTCCTTCGTACCCTAGAAGTGAAAGGTGAGGCTCATACCAGGAATATGTTCATATCCGAATCTGCACTCAACCCGGCTGACGTCGGAGCCGTAACACGTCAAGACGCTCAAAATTGGTACGGAGATAAGCAGCATGATCATCTCCATGTGCCAGTGTACACTCTGGAAGAAGAAGCTACTATCACTGGCGCAAATGACTCCCCGTTGTCTTCTCCGGAACAATCGAGACCCTCTAGTCCCGAACTGCTTGAAGCGGACAACCCTGTCGAAGTTAGTCCTCTGCTAGAGCCCAGTCTCGTTGACTACATTGCTCCTGAAGTGAAGGGTCCTGCTGCTGAAGTGAACGGTCCTGCCCCTGAAGCGGACACCCCTGTTGAAGTTAGTCCTCTGCTGAAGGGTCCTGCTCCTGAAGTGAACGGTCGTGCTCCTGAAGTGGACAGTCCTGCTGTGGTCGAGGTAAACGTGGACATGAGCACTCTATCATTCGGTTCCAATAGACAGCCCCACTACGTCAACCCAGAGACAGAACACGAAGCTTTCCAGCTCGACATAGGAGCTTGCGGGCTCCATAGCAAGCGTAGACGCAGGGCTGCGGCTCGCTGTTCCCTCTATGAGGAAGAGAACTTCTCTACCATGCACAATGGTGAGTTCCTCTTTAAAGACAAATGGCCTGCAATATTTAAAAGAGAGGAAGGGTCTCTAAAGATGATAGTGGAATCCACTGCGAATGCGAAGAATGTCTTTACTCGAGTTCTTACCAAGATTCCAGGCGCTCTGGTAAAAGCTCTTATACAGAAGCGCAAGGCAATTGTGGAAATGTCCCGCACACAGTTGGAGTCAATGATGAACAACCCCGAAGTAGAAGCCGCGGTGAATACCATGCTGTCCGAGGCTCACAGTGCCATTCCCAGTGATCAACGCCGAGCGGTGAAGCGAATGGGCTCTGCGTATGCTCGCGCTGCCACAACGGGTCCTAAGTCACAACTAGCAATCAAAGCCTGGAGTCGTTGGAGCACGGGCCTACGGGGTGTTCACCAACATTGGGGCCCTGGTGTACGGAGACCCCTTGGTGAAGACATTTGCTGCCTTAGATCTTAGTCAAACAGTAAACGGTTACATGGCTCACAAATTGGGCCAGTACGCAAAGACCAAGGCTCTGTCTGAGACTTTGGAGGTGTTAGCTAACAACCCTGTCATGAATATGGCCGGTGCAGCAGCTAACATCTTCTTCTTTGCTCAGAACATCCGCAACGTCGCCAACGGACACCACAGTCCTAGTGACTACTATTGGCTGACAAGATCCTCTATGCAGATGATAACTCTGGTATTTGAAGGTCTGAACCCTGCAATGTTACCCATGGTCTCGGTGGATGTTCTAGTCACGCTCATAACACAGGGGGAATATGCGACTCACGCGGTGAGGTCAGTTGCTAACAAACTGCCTCTTAGCACAAAGGAGATGTGGAGATTGGGGACAACTAGTTTCTTTGGCTCTACATCGTGGTTGGACTACTATGAGAAGGTGGCCGACCTGGAGCGTGTCAACAGTGGACTTGCAAACTCTTTGCTTCAAGCCTTACACACGGTAAACGTGGTAGTTGGCTTCCCTGAATCTACAGTCATCAATGAGTTTCATAATCAGCAAGGCCACCAATGTGTGGAGAGTGCAGTCGAGGTGTGGCCCGCTATTTTGGACGTAGCTACACCAGACCTGTCTCCACACCACAAAATATATCAGGTGAAATTTTCAATGGAGCACAGTGTGCCCCTGAAAGAGGTATACATAGGGAACATTGAGACTCAGCAACTGTGTTACCAATTGGCCCGTATACACTGTAACAACCCCAAACAATCCCGGATCCAGATGTTCATGGAGGCATTGAGTCGACAGGTGGCTGCATTGCCGACCAACGAAGAATGTGCGTTTACGACCGGACTATACCCAACGCCACTGATCCCTGTGGCAACATGGATAGATATATAGAAGACGCGATCGAGAGAAAGAGGTTCGTTGCAGTAACCACAGAAGTAGGTGATCCTCTTATGGAACCGCAACTGAGAGCCCTGACCGTCAATGCGTACAAAGCCGAAATGATTTCACGGCCTCTCGGATGGATGAAGGAATCACGCAAGTGTTCCAGATACATTGATATACCAGGAAAGGGCATTCCATTGTTCCTCAAAAAGAGAACCACAGATGCTAACATCTTCAAGGGTAAATGTAGGAGCTTGAGACAGTGTATTACTCGCAGGTATATTGGCACAGACAAAGAGGAGGTGGTTAAACCCCTACATTTTTAGGAAACTGGGCCCAGTGAGCCAAGACATAGTGCTGTACGCAAACGCTCCTACTGTGAAGATACCCTCAAGTAGAGCAAGGAAGATTCATGACAGAAGTAACTATGTTAAGATGCTGGTGGCTAAACCCGATATGCCTGCCTTGATAATAGTGGATGGCAGAGGCATTTATAAAGGTGCCACAAATGCTACCAATGTCTTCCTGGTATCCGAAAACAGTAAATCTTTCATAATTGGCGGTGATGGTGTGGACACGGTGATAATTGGGAGTCCAGAGAAGAAGCTGCGGATAAGTATGATGAGAGATGTGAAGAAGAATAAGATAACGGGCCGTGATATCACAGTCATGCCCTTGTCCATAGAGAGCATCAAGGCAGCCGAATCATCTGCTAACAGCGGTGTTGGAAACCAAAATGGACCTGCACCTAGGTGACAATTCCCACGTAGAGTTAAAGCAGGGGAGCCAGTTCAGTACACTGGAACTGGGTACAAATTCATCTGTTACAGTGAACGATCATATGACCCTGTCTCTTCTGGTAGCACATGGCACTACGGGGGTGACCGTGAGTGCTGCTCAACAGTTGGATGTGGACGAGATTACATTACTCCTACGACCACAGACTAGATTGGTGCCTGACCCAGAGTACGTAAAGCGTGCATGCTCGGTGGCGGACAATGGACTGCTGTTGCACGGAGCGGTGCTGTACAGGAAGGGGAGCTCAGTCGTGTCCATTGACCCAGAAGGTATTATGTTGACCTGCAGTGTGACCGGTGACACAGTATATCGAAGTGCCTACAAGGATCTCACTACCAAGGAAGGAGAGAACTTTAACGCCCAGGTGTGGAGGGAGAAACTGGATTCCCTAGTTCGTGCTGGTCTGGATGAAATGACTGTAACTACACCTAATGGGGTTAAAGTTGTGTCCACAGCATCCCAGCAAACAATAATCAGGGTGGATAATAACACTAAAATTATCCACCAGAGCCTTGCTCGGGGCTCGGTTGTAATGGACTTGGTAGTGGATCATGACATATCCCACAGTGAGATACACTTGCACGGGTCTGGGTCAACTATTACTTATTGCTGTACAGGGTTAGACTGTTTCCCGGCTGAGGGTAGGAATGTAAGTCACTGTGACCTGTTGATGTCCGGACTATACCACACGGGGTCCAATTCTACTACCAAGGTGACCATTACAGCTAAAGGGTTCGGGCTAGTTGCCTTAAAGGTTAGACACAAAGATCTGTATGAAACACCAGAGGGGGTTAAATGTCATTCATGTCCCGAGCTTGCCAATGTCTTTCGAATAGTGCTATATGAAAATGTGAATGTGGTGTTCCGAGATTACTTCTCAGGAATGGAAAGGGTCATACCCGCTCAGTATGGAGAAATAGTTTTGAAGAGAGAGTATGATGAGGAAGATATGTTGATGTACGGTGTGGAAATGATGACACCTATTTGGTAGTAGTAGCCACAATGCTTCTATCTATCTATGTACTATCTATGTACCTTAGATGATACTTATGTGGTAGTAGTAGCCACAATGCATTGCTCTATGTACAATACACCCACACTGACCTAATGTCATATTGTGGCACAGTGTTTTGTTTCACATTGTCAATAAATGTAATAACACAGACCCACTATTGTCATCCTTTATTATGGCTCAAGAACTTCGGATGAGGCTGAAGACCTTCACTTTTATACCTTGACATGTTACTCTTCTTTTGTTGTTGCACATTACCTTCTACTGTAACAAACATAAGACATTCTATGAGCATGGGTGATAGAATGATTGTAGTGTTGCTGTATTTAAATAAACGTAACATGAAGTACGTCTTTGATATCCTCTTGTCTCTTTGACCTGGCCGACTGCACAAGGCCGATGTTACCCCTGGTGTAATAGTTGCATTCTGTCAGTGTTAGAGCTAGCGTGAATAACTCCAACCATGTATATATAAGTGTCAACACGCCTGCCTGCAGACTATCATTGCAGTCATAGGTGTACCATAGGCTACCAGCGACTCATAAATGCACACAATGAAGATATCACATCAGGAAACATACCATCACCAGACCAGAGCCCTGGACATAGACACCAGGCAACTCATTAAATGTGTCCTAGGACAATGTACGGGACTTCTGAAACCTAGGTGGAACGAAAGCAAAGCCCTGTCAACAACGAGTAGAGTTATCGGGCAATTACTGGAGAAGCACAGATACACATACAACGGTAGGTATTGTGTTAAGACACCAACAGCTAACACAAGCCAGTGACAAAGTAATTTAACATTTGTTGCACCATGGACCTTACAGGTATGATCAACACACTCTATGTGGATGACAGAGGGGATGACGTGAAGTTCCTCAGTTCAGTAGCCCATATCATCTTTGAAGACGGGACCGTCAACTGGGGCCGTGTTGCCAGCCTGATGTCTTTTGGGGCTGCGGTGTGCCAGTACTTGAGAGGCAAGGGGAGAGACGACTGTGTTGACGTGGTGGGAGAAGAGATAGCAGAGTACCTGGCCACTCACCACACGGACTGGCTAGTCAAACATAACTCCTGGGTACGTTCAGTAATGACTGAGAGATGCCACCATTGTCTTGGTATACCTGTAATCTAATATTTCTTTTGAAATGTTCCAGAATGGGTTCGCGGAGTTCTTTCTAGTAGCAGAACCTGAGTCCAGATGTAGGAACATCATCATGACCCTTTTCGGATTGGCGGTATTGTCGCAACAATGACCTTCTTGGTTATGTGACTTTCAGAAGAGGCCTTTACCTGTTACCACTTTGTGCTTGATGCTTCTCACCATAGTGGAGATTGAGTATGATGTTAGGAATATGTACCGTAAAGGCTAATAAAGTAGTGAACCGCATTTGTGTTTGGTGTCTATCGTGATCCTGTGTCAGTTGTACAAAACAACATATGACTGCAGTACACAACTATTACACAAGACAAGTACGTCAAGGTATAGAATTTATTTGCAATGGTTTATGACAACAGTGGAGTTACATAGATGTTTACAATGGTATAATACAACAGTGGATATAAGGATATGTACAATGGTGTAATACAACAGTGTGGATGAGTACAATGGTATAATACAACAGTGGAGTTACATAGATGTTTACAATGGTATAATACAACAGTGGATATAAGGATATGTACAATGGTGTAATACAACAGTGTGGATGAGTACAATGGTATAATACAACAGTGGAGTTACATAGATGTTTACAATGGTATAATACAACAGTGGATATAAGGATATGTACAATGGTGTAATACAACAGTGTGGATGAGTACAATGGTATAATACAACAGTGGAGTTACAGACAGAGTGCAGTCATATGCAGTACATCAGTGGTAGACTTGGGTATAGGCCAGGTACTGTCCTGTTCACAATAGTCCTGTTGGAAACCAAATACTGTTACTGTCAGTCCTCATCTAACCATAATAAGGACTCTAGTAGACTGTCTGTGTTGGTCCAATCAACCCCTGCCCCCAGGAATGTTCATCAGGATGTCCTGAGTATCAAAGGTGTCAGTTGTCAGGTCCTCAGTGTCTATACACAACACTTGGCTTGTGTGAGAGTCTCTCAGCATGCCCTTGTGCCCGTGAAACTCATTGGTGATGTCTATACACTGCACTTCCCCATTGGTACAGTCTTTCTGTGTACCGTTCCACTCCACCGGGAGGCACTCTGGCTCTAATATGGAATTGGTCTCTAAGATATAGGACTCGGATATCACGGCATCATTGTCGACATAAAGCAACTGGTATTCAGAGGAGTCAATCTGGATGATCTGGGTGTCAGAACCAATGGCATTAGCGTCAATGCACATACCCTCTGGTAAGTTATAGGACTCGGATATCACGGCATCATTGTCGACATAAAGCAACTGGTATTCAGAGGAGTCAATCTGGATGATCTGGGTGTCAGAACCAATGGCATTAGCGTCAATGCACATACCCTCTGGTAAGTTATAGGACTCGGATATCACGGCATCATTGTCGACATAAAGCAACTGGTATTCAGAGGAGTCAATCTGGATGATCTGGGTGTCAGAACCAATGGCATTAGCGTCAATGCACATACCCTCTGGTACATTATTTTCCAAGACCTGGACTTCAGGGGAATCACCCCATATCCTTTCCAGAGTCCGTTTCCACTGGGAGTCCGAACACACCGAATGTGGCACAGATGTGTAGCATCCTACCTTACTTTTTATCACAACACCAAATATCTTCAGCACCCGGAAAATATTACACATCCTACGTGGTGGAATATCAAATGTCTTGACCAGGTCCAGCAAGGTGAACATCCCTGGGTGATTGCGCACATGCCGGTAAACAGTTCCAATGTGTTTCTTCATACCAGGTTTGCTAAATACCGGCAACTGATACCTTTGTCGTTTGCATGTGTATACCTTCCTATCTTTACTCAGAAGTCCAATACCTTCCAGGGCACAGAGTACGTCGTATAGTCTGCGCCTGCCATTGGTGTCTAGACTCAATAACTGTACGAGAGACATGTGGGTGAAAGTGTTCAATGCCTCCATTAGATGTAGGGTCTGTCTTGTAAGTATGTCCAGATGGGTGTCCTCAGGTACTGGTGACAGAGACATGGTTACTACTACTCTGACACAGGGTAAGGTAGTACAGCGTCTTTGGGTGGATGTACCCTATGCTGCCTAGTAGAGAGACTCAGTGTGTGGTGTTACAGTCTGGCCAACAATGGCTTTAAAGGGGTTTCCAGTAGTCCATTAATCCAACAACAACAATGTGTATCAGCCTTGCCTATAGTGACTTGTCAGACCAGGGCTATAGTATCCAACAACACCCCTTGTCCAACCAAAGCTGATCCCTCCACACATGGCTACATGGCAACTACGACTCCTATCCGCTTACGACTTGTATATCCAACCCAGACTGACTCCTCTAGCCATGCCTAATTCAGGACTGCTTAATTGTTACACCCTGTCCAACCATGAGTTTCAGACCGTGCCTATAGTGACCCCTCTAACCGAGGCTATGGTATCCAACAACACCCCTTGTCCAACCAAAGCTGACTCCTCCAAACATGGCTACATACACCCCTTGTCCAACCAAAGCTGACTCCTCTAACCATGGCTACATGGCAACTAGGGCTCGAATCTGCTTAAGACTTGTACAGCCAAGCAAGAGTGATCCCTCCAAACAAGGCTGACACCTCGAACCATGGCTAATTCATGCAACCAAGGCTGAATATGTCAACCCTGGATAGTTTCCAAGGACTGCTTAGTTGTTCAGTAGCGTAATCAATGGACCCTGCTCTTGCACTGATCACAGCCAGCCCGGTCTACATAGTCCCTTTGTAATCATTGTGAACCATAAGCAACACTACTGTGTCTTTGGCCGTTGCTAATAGGACCCACTACGCTACTTTGTCTTCTGTAGATGTTGTATCTAATGGTGTACAATAGAACCCATGGACACAGAATAACTCTGGTATCATTGTTTATTTCGATGGCAATTACAACAGATATGGGGCACAATCATTTCACGACACAAGCAAAGTCTATCAGAATAAGCACAATCTGGCAATTAACAAGGTGCCTGAGACTTTAAACAACGGTATGTGTCATAAAAATAATCAAACTCTCTATTCGACTGGAGATGTGAATATGAATAAAGATGTCCCCAGTGTTCGAGCTTCTCAAGCATCCGACAGCCGTCATTCCGCAAGTAGCTGTAGACAGTGTATCCTTCTGGGTAAACATGGACACGTCTCACCCCATTACACTCGTTGAATATGTGGTCGCCGGTGCAGAACAGGAGGCCTTGAGTGGTACATTCGTGATGCTTTTCTACCTTGTACAAGGTACACGGGATCCCGACCAGCTTCTCGACCTCATCGAGTGTCATAGGCATCCTAGTCTCGAAGTAGCCACGGATTGTAGTCTGCTGACAGTGACACTCGGTTAGGCCCATAACATGACATTCGCATAACAGGTCCAGACCCTGGTCTCTGCCAGACGGGTACATCCAGATGTGTATGTAACTGCAGGTGAGGTTGTTCAGTCTGGCACCTAGAGCCTCTAAGGCAGACCGGAGGTACGGGTCCACGAGAATACGCCACTTGGTGGGAAGCGTCCTCCGGGAAGACCTGGTAACAACACCATTCGGCTTCGATTGAGGCTTAGATTGCCTCAACGTGGGTTCTCCTTCCATTGTCAAACTCGCTATACCTTGCATTACTGCTGTATGGTCACACTCCATTGATCCAGTATACATAGAGCACAACCCCCTTCTTGGTATAGAGGTCGAATACAATTGTGAGTACACAGCTAGAATCAGACTGTATATAGGCGAGTCTGGTCAACGGACCCCTTGTACAGTGACACTACCTTCTCCATACCCACACTGAAACGTCCAGCGTTGGATACGTCCTCCCCCTAAACACAGTGTCAGTTGGCTATATGAACCCTAGCTTGACATGTCCTACTGTCATATCTGTACTTTATTACCACTCTCCACTCTATAACTAAACCTTGGCCACGTAATCCAACCTCTCAAAGCTGTGTCTCACATCTTCTAGGCTATAAAAGCTAGTGGTGTGGTACTAGTGGTACTCTTTCAGCAGTAGCTTCTGAAATGGCATCGAACCCAGGCTTCAATTGCAAATCCACACAGGAGCCTTCAATGTTACCACTGGGATACCAAGGTAGCGATCGCTTCCTGATTTTAACTGACGAAAGCAGCCCCTGGACTCGGGCTGAGACGAGTGATACAGCCGATATGAACGATGCAGAGACTGATATGTTCAACCGTATGCTCCAGTTTGCTACATCAGGCCCTCCTTTCACATTAACTTTCAAAGTGATGACGTCAGGCTACCACAGAGTCAATACGTCGATCTCTGTGAGGGGCAACAGAAGAATGATGGCCCTTCTGCGGGATATACACGAGTGCCCGAGTAGGCACACCACCTATCACACCTATCTGTATAGGGCTCACATGGAATGTGAATCATTTCTAAGAGCTGTATGTGCTGCTGCTGCCAAGGCTCCAGGAACGTCTTCTTCGGTGTCAAACGGGCGCCAGCGACGTCAAACGACCAACCGAAGAAGACTTTGATGTTTGCCTTACCCTGGAGATTGATCAAACTCTACAGCATCAGACTACGATTGAAACTGGTCCTATGTGTCCCAAGAACATGATACTCATCTTGAACAAGGCACCGGTTTATAACATGGAAGACATCTGGTGCGCAATGAAGAATGTGGTGTGTCGAGTGTTGCTCTCTACCTACCTGCCACTATGTGGAATAGATGGAATGGGGAGAAATATTAGCAAGATGATGGAAGGAGCAAGTGTGTGGAAGGGGCAAGAGGGGAAGGAGCAGGTGTGGATATAGGACAACCTGTAGCTGCCACTGATGAAGAGTCCGGTGTGGACATTGGACACCCTGCAGTGGGTGACATTTAGCAAACAGCCCAATATGTATTGCCAGGATATGGGACATGGTGGTCTAAGCCTAGGGTAGAGCAAGCTTGCTTTTATTATGTATCACTTCTATTGTTGAGAATATAACCATGTCAATGTACAATTGTGTCTGTATCCATTGCAAATGAACAATAATAAACTAATGAAATGATACAGCAGTGGTGTGTGTGTGTGTGTGTGTGTGTGTGTGTGTGTGTGTGTGTGTGTGTGTAATAAAACTCACGGACACAGAGTGCATCTGGTAACATCATGTATTTCATGGACAACTACAGCAGAAAGTGTTCACAAGCATTTATTGTGTCATCTGGAGGCATGTGTTCAACTCTGGTTAACAAGTGTGTGGCACAGGTACAAGTTACAGCTTGGATCCCATAGCCGTCTTAGTCTCGACTTAGCGGTCGATTGTAGTGGCGGGTGGAGAGTGTCACTGAGTGGTTATCACATCATGCGGAGCACTTTATATATGCATCATGTCCAACCCAGTACATATTGACAGGGGAGTAAAATAGAACAGTATTGCCATTTCCAAAGCAGTCAAAGCCTTGCCTTCTTCACGACCAAAACACCTTTTACCCTCTGTGTGAGTAGACAGACCCGGACATGCTATGCTCCCGAACGGGGAGTCAGTGAGATCCCTCACTGCGATATATCCACTCAGGCGGAATGCATGTGGACCTCGGTTATCCTGGGGTATTTGAACCTTGGGGGAATAAGGAGCCAGAATCAAAGTGTTAAACAAGCTTACTACCTTACTCTTGTCCATGCAACACAGTGACAGTGTATGACTTACAGCGCAATCAAGGTATTTCCTAACGCGCATCTTAAGGTCTGTCAAACCATTGGAGCCTGGTCCATTGTCAAAGGGTGTGTTCTCTAACAGTGTCTCTATGGACAGGATACCATTCTGTGGTGAGAAGGTTCCATTTATCTGGAAGTGTAAGTGAGACCGGTATAAGTGCTGTTCCATTCTTGCAGGATAACAGCACCCTTTGATAGTGAGGGAAGATAGAACAGGTGTATGTTAGGACAGGTCCTCAAAAACGATGTTCCAATTACCAAGCTACAGGCATCATCGTGGTTATATTGCAAATTAATGGTTGGACTGTACAGGCCTAATCGGGTCCTCAAAAAGGAACCATTGTCGGATTACCAAGCTTGAGGCAGCATCATGGTTGACTTGTGCATCTGTGGTTGGATCGGTCAGACAGATGCGGAATACACAGCACTGTTTGGTCAGACTCCTTAGACCATTAACAACCCCCACCCCCCCTCAAAAGTCAATGCTGCTATATATAAGCTACTGCAACTGAACCAAAATACCAATCAGAATGGAGAAATACAAGAGAGGCCCTGTTTTAGGCAGCGGTGCATATGGAACCGTGTACAAAGTGACTTGTCTGACAACTGGGAAGGAGTATGCCTTGAAATATCACAACAGCAACAGAGGCATAG
Source organism: Salmo salar (assembly GCF_905237065.1). Lineage (NCBI taxonomy): Eukaryota > Metazoa > Chordata > Actinopteri > Salmoniformes > Salmonidae > Salmo > Salmo salar. The sequence continues at coordinate 465,331 of NW_025548305.1, forward strand.
AGGACACAATAGTGAGAGAACTTTCATGTCTCACTGCATTAAGGGGTCACCCATATGTGATCGACATGCACGATTGTTTTGTAGATGATGGCAAGATAGCCATGCTCATGACCTACGTACCCTACACGTTGAGCGACGCTATCCACAATGGATACGGTGTGAAGTCGTACTACGAACAAGACCGTTGGCTACAGTGTCTCCCTTTGAGTTTCGTTGCTCACTTTAGTACACAGGTGGCTAATGCCCTGTCATACATGCACAGACGGAATATAATACACAGGGACATTACGCCTTACAATGTGCTGCTGACAGAAGATCTCACAGTGAAAGTGGCTGACTTGGGCCTCTCTAGACTTTCCGTGGAAGTGATGAGCCCAAATGTGGTCACGGAGCCCTACAGGGCCCCGAATTGTTTTCCCAAAGACATACATCTGCAAAGTACACATGTGCCATAGACATGTGGAGTCTAGGGGTTATGATAGTGGATGCAATGCAAGGGAGGTGTGTATTCGTTGGCAGTACCATCAGATGTGAGAATAAGTCCATCTACAAGATCATCACAAGGACTCTATTTCCCAAAGAGAACCACAGTGCATCCACAAGCACACCCTGCGACCCTGACAACATAATGCCTAAAGTGATGCAGTGTGAACTAGTGAAAAGGATAGTCTTCAGATTGCTCACTGTCCGTGACACAGAGAGAATGTTGGCTCATGAACTGCTTGAGGACAGAGAATGGATGCGTGCTGCCGATATGACGAAGGAAGACCAAGATATAGTCAGAGGCCAGATACAGAGAAATGAAAGTACAGAGTGTGCGAAGTGAAGACAAAACACTAGCTGGACAGTGTGTGATGAGTCTTTAACATGTTTATTCTGATGTTTCTTTTAAATGTATATTGAATATCCTTAAACAGTTATGATTATACATGCATGATTAATATGGTATCATTGTAGTGTCACAATAGATGTACAGGCAGGTATATTGTCAATAAACAATGTAATACATAAGGCATCACATGCATCCTATATGTCAGTGGTAAATACACAATACCAAGAGTATAGGTAAATTATTGCTTGCACTACACAAGACACACTATAGGCAACATAAAAAGTCAGTACATGAGTAGATTATTCATGATCAGAGTTGCCATCGTAATGAACAGTGGTATCAGGATGTGTGTGTTCAGGTTAGGTCCAGCAGACGGCCAAGACTTTTCCAAATCGACTATCATCCTCTTCAAGGTCCGTATACCTGCAGGGTGAGAGACAGGGTTAGTCCAATGCAAGTAGTAGTAGTAGTAGTAGTAGTAGTAGTAGTAGTAGTAGTAGTAGTAGTAGTAGTAGTAGTAGTAGTAGTAGTAGTAGTAGTAGTAGTAGTAGTAGTAGTAGTAGTAGTAGTAGTAGTAGTAGTAGTAGTAGTAGTAGTAGTGTAATTAAAAGGAAACAACGTTCAACACACTGTCACTGATGTTGAGCAGTTTCACTGGTCCCCTCACGTCCTCCAACTCCTTCAGATCTGGCATGGTCAACATTGGGTTTCTTCGGGTTGTTGTAGTGGTGGTGGCACTCGCCAAGGCTGCTAGTTGTACATTGGAGCATGACATGTCAGCTTGCCCATGTCTCTGATACATGAAATAATGGTATTGCTTATCACCATATCCCCCGAATGCGGTTCCTTCATTGATAATGAAACAGCACTGGTGTGAGCTTAACATTCTGCTCATAGTGTCATTCCACACCTCAATTAAACTCCACATGTTGCGATTTCCAGGTTCTATGTAGAACATAGAGATTGTAATGACTCCATTCAGTGGCTTAACAAAGGCTGCCCTGTTAACCGAGTCAACCTTGGCAGTGTAGTAGAACATAGCACATGTGTCTGCCTTCACACTCAGAGTAAAGGTCTCATTTCCTATCCTGTAAGTGCCTTCGTCGGTGCACGTGAGGAAGCGAATTATAACCTGGGACCCCACTGGGGTTTGTGTAACCTCATATATGTGTTCCCTAGCATACACAACGTTATTGTCTTTATAGAAAGGCTCAGTGGGACTCTCCAAGTATCCCGGCAACTTGACAGTGTTGCCCATTGTTGCTAGAATGGTGATGGGTTCAGGTCTCTCATGTGTAAGACCTGGCGCTCTTGTCAACACACAACACTCAAATGTACTTGCTGCAGTGAACAGCATACACATGTTGATAACAATGTGCATTTCCATAGTGACCGGTTGTATACAAGTGCTAGACAGAGTGGAGTCTTGACTGTGTTTACAGAGAGTGCAGCCTATGAATGGCTCCTGCAGGAGCAGTTGCTTCCTTTTATACCCCATAAAAACACCCCCCCCTTCCCCTGACATCTATGTATCAGCCACCCATGGCTGATTCAACCTACCAATGTGAAGTCTATGAGGGGTAGGAGTAAGCGACCTACAACTGACAAGTCCACGTACATGGGTTCCAGAGCTCCATCCTAGCTCTGTCACCAAAACACTGATAACATTGTAGCTCTGGATGTGTAAAGTGAGTGGGTACCCTATATATCACACCAATGAATGTTGACACAGGATCAGGTATGTGAATGCTGGACTAGTAGCAAAGTGTTGAGTGTGAAACGCAATACAAAGTCTCATACACAGGTGTCACTGTTTACTACAATAAATGATACATACATATAGACCCACATGTATATGCAACATAGCCTACTCAGTCAGGATCAAAATATATACGCTAACAAGGAAATAAGTTTGTTCAAGAGAAACACGCTCTTCAAGGAGTGAAATTCACGGATAAAGACAATTCCACCACAGGGCTGTACCACATACTGACAGTTACGCCTCCTCTCGAACACTCCAGCCTTAGCTCTCCACTGTAGCCTAAGACGCGCCACATACTGAGACATTGTGATATACGTGATATGGCCCTCTGTATACAGGAGATACGTATCCACTTGAATGTCCTCCTCCTGCTCACCAGACATGAGTGATAAACGTTTTTCGTTGATCAAGGGCACAGGTATGTAACTGTCCAGAACAGCATCAGCATCCAGCAGATAGTCAGGGAGCTGTTGTTCAGCCCTCCACTTGTCCACAAACACCGGGTTGCACAATGACTCTCCGTTCACCACATACACCTTGTTGAAACACTTGAAAAAACAGCATATCATCTCCTTCCTAGCTCCTGTGATCGAGATCAAGGGTCTGGGTATGTAACTGGAAGACACAAACAGTACGCGCCGTTCCTCCTGCTGGCATGTGCTTTCAAAGTCCTTCAGTCTATAGGTTATGTACCGTGTGTATTCATGAACAAGCAGCTCTTGGTCCAGAATAGAGCTGTACTCTCCCCTATACGATGAGTCCAGGTCTACTAAGAAGTCGTACTTGAAGTCCTTATCCATCACAGTGTCATTCATAAACAGACCATGTGAGTCGAGCTCCTGTTTACCCCCTCTAATTACTGCATAATCCACAGAGAAAGTACCGTAAGCACCTCTTGTGTTTGACATTATATCACCTGTACTGACTGTGCTGGGATTCAACCCAGTTGCAGTATTATTAGCCAGAGTTACTGTTAGGTATATGAGTTACGGTTGGAATGATGTTACACTCCCTTGGCAAGGATGTATCTATTAAACTAATAGTATATTGTACAACAACCAAACCATATGATAAAAAGCGCTTCCATGAAACATCAAGTCACAAGGCACTATAGGGGTAGTGTTAGGAGCACAGTTAAAAAGACTGACAGTTATGAACACCAGGTAATTCATTCACACATAGACACACATGTACCACATATAGACCAGTCATGCCTTCTGTGTGTCGTTCACTGGTGTCCGTCTAATACCGCATGGAAGGTGTTGAACAACACATAATAGACAACCCTCTCCATAGACCTCCAGACCTTACAAAGGTCCTCATGAGTGCCCATTTTCAAGGTCTCCTTGAGAGGATATGAGCAGTTGTTGTTGACCTCAATGTTGGTGTGATGTGTGAGAGCTTGATCGACGCTTAAGGTGATTGTTAAATCGAAGTCTCCGTTGTCCATTTTTCTGGGGCAGATTAACTCCGAGCTGAACGGAGTTTGAGGCTCACTGACGGCCCATCTCCCCTTCTCCAGATAATAAACACATGGTGCTTGTACCTCGTGCATAAAGCTGTGAAACCTTTGGTGTTCAGAGCGCCGTGTCTGTATCTCATTCAAGGTTTTAGTCAATCCCGGAAAACCTAGACAGGTAATAGTTGTCTTGTATCTGGCAAAGCCTGAAAGTCTCACGGTGTAGTTCAGTTTGAAAATGGGTGGCGGTATACCCAGTTCGATCATATGGTCGTGAAGCTCCCGAGTATCTCTTTCCAGCTTCGATCGAGTGGAACACAAAGCTATAGGCACAATTTGTTTCCCTGTGTCAAGGCCATGGCGCTGCTCGTCCATCAGGACTTTGGCCATCATAGAATATGCAGTAGGACCTAACTATCTGATACGATCTGGAATGAGATTGTGCTGTCAGCAAAAATATGGAGACGTTAATAGGTCAGAACAGTTCCTTGTGCAGTTGAAAGACAAGAGATTGGAAGATTGTAGAGATATACGGCAAATGGAACTGTGACTAGTGGCTCAACAGAGGCTCATGAACTACACCACCTTTCACATTACGAACGTCTGCTGTATATAGCCAGACTCTCGTGACACCCATAGGAGCGTTTCGCTCTACGCATATCCACATGTGCAACTTTTTCGAAACAATCACTAATCTGTTCCAAAAGATCACCAGGATTGGTATGGCCATAGACACACATTTCCCCTACCAGTACAATGTACTGCCCTTTGAATGTTTGGATGAGTCCTTCGTAGCCGCTAGCATGAAAACAGGGGTATATAAACATCAAGGTGTCCGCTCCGGTGTATTTGTCAACTGCGTCGACACAGGACAGTTTTTCCACCATGCCGTGAGGAGGCTCGATGTCCGTGATATGAACTGTCTTTGCACCAAGTACCTTGTGAGCAATGTAGCATTCGGTTAACCCGAACCCGCTGCCCACTGCTAGGATGTCATTCATCCGGACACAGTTAGATGTGACATGTTTTCTATCAAATCGGTAAAACAACTGTTTCCGTATTGGAAACGTAGAGGTGTGTCTTTCAACATACTGTCCATGAACACAGCTGCACCTTCCCAAAAGTCATCACATTCATCATCAACACCAGCCTTGTTCAAGTAAAGCTTCTTGATCATCTCTGAAGAGACCGGTTGATGACTCACATGCCCACACCATGCATCACATGAGAAGGTGCTGTCCACAGACACACTATCCGCCATAGTAGAGGTGAAGGGCGAGGCCGATATCACTTACGAGGTGTGTTAAAGGGTAAATATATGTCTACACTAGTGAATGAGGGTCTTTAGTGTGAGTAATGTTTGGGTATGTTTTCTAAACTTGGACAATCTGCTTCGACGAGGTCCCGTCTCGAACTAGACCCCTTTTTGCTATCTTGTCCAGTTGTCACCAATGCTTCTCTTCAGCCTGTATTATCCACTGGAGGAATCAAGAAGATGTTGCTATGGCGCTACTTGCATCATGCCCGGTCTGTAGAGTCCCTTCGAAATGCGTGGTGTTGAACTCTCTCTTCCCGATGTCAGAGCGGGAGAGGTTGGAGATGTTCTCAGTCCCTGGTGCGATGGTTGTTAAGCGTAATAAATGGACCGGCCTACTGAGATACTGAGTGCTTTGTCAACTACTGTAATGGTTGGGGGGTGTAGTTTGTTGTTATACTGTACCTAACAAATGTACATTGTGAATATACTCTATAATAAACCATACATCTATTTTTTTTATCTATCAGTCTGATCTACTCTTTTTGGTTTCACACAGACACAAGACTCAGACATGTACCCATTGTATTATATTGTATTCTGGTGTACATGCCACAAATGTACAATACTGTAAAAGCAGAGGCTACAGTGGTTATTTTATGAAGAGGCTACGGATGGGTGAACAAACAGTGGGCAGACACGGAAACATTGGGTCCATGAACGCCATAGCGTAACATCGGTTGGAACACCCACTAGTTGTTTGATTACCAAGCAGTATGTAGATGTTCCTATGCCCAAACATGTTACATTGGTTGGACTAAAGAGCAATATGTAGACACTCAGCAGCATTTGGACGTTTAGAAGGCCATACACGTAACATTTCCTTCAATGTCACAGCAGGAATTGGGCTATCCAGCAGTTGTTGGACATCTGGAACTCCATATATGTGACATTTATTGGCTGGCCAAATGAGCTTGGCTCTACACTTCCACTTACCATAGACATGTCGTAAAAAGGCTCTTGTCCTTTTACCAAAGGTGTCAGTAGCCTGTTAGACTTAGAGCTCTACAATGGACTCACTTGTCAATGGCACATTGAATAATTTTACAATCTTCAATAGATCATCAAAGTACCCAGATTCAGATTCACATTGTTATAGTCTCTATGAATACAGCCGCACCATATACATCCCTGTCTTACATGCGCTGGTTATGGTCACGGGGTTGGTTGTCAATCTATACATGGTCATCACGATCTACTGTTCCTGTTCAAAGGACTCGGGGAGGCAAAGCAAGGTCCTCAGTGATATCGACGTTTTCTTTTCACATCTCGGGGTCTGTGACATAGCCACTTTGCTCACTACCCCGGTGTGGGTTACGCAAACGATTCTCGTGAAGGGCTGGGTGTTTGGCTTCATCCTGTGCAAACTGATGAAAGGGGTGATCTCAGTACGTAACACCAAGCGTAGGCTTTGAGGACCTATACACACACAAGCCTATCCAACCAGCTCAGCTAATGACATATGCTTTGTTTCCTTATTCCTTACAGTTCTGTTTCCAGTACGGAATATGTCTCATGGTCTACATCAACATAGAAAGATACATGAAGGTGGTACACAACAGAACAACACTGAAGTGCCTGGTGAACAGACGTGCGTCAAGCAGAAGGAGAATCATGGCTCGATTGTGTGCCTGTGTACCCATGCTCTCGGCTCTGTTGGACATATGCTATTACACTGTTCGTCCCATATCTGAGACTAGCATGATCTGTTTCAACCCTATGCATCCCACTCTCCGGCTTACAGTCTTCTGGGTCAGGATGATCATTTGTTTCATCGTACCTATTCTCGTTCTCGTTTACTGCAACGGCATGATAGTGTACAGTGTCAGACAGCACGTGAAACGGAATTTGTTTGGACATACGATGAAAAGGGCACAGGTTTTAACATTTCTCACTGCGACGTGCTTTATGTGCTGCTGGATACCCTGGATCGCAAGCACTATCTACTACCGCTCCCATGTCCAGTGTGAGGAGGTGAAGTACGTGGTGCTCAATGTCTGCATAGCTATAGGGAACATGCACTGTATCACCAGTCCCACTTTGTATATAATTATGAAGTCTCGCAGGGGTACCCAAGGAGCCTTTAGTCACCAAAGCACAGATAATCCTCAGTCTCAGCGAAAGGGCACTGATGCAAACACAGCCTGCTAGTCCGAACGATCCGCAAGGTGTATCTGTAATGGCTAGGTGTAATCCGGACTAAAGGGGATGTTCTATGATCTATGATCTATGTATGTAACCAGCACAGCTACTGTACGCCACAATGAACTGGGATCTAAGCACAGCAGGCTAGAGGCTGGATGGCTCGATGCTGTTGAAGTGGATACCAATGATAAATTACCTTGAGTCAACCATGATAATCAATATCACAGTTACATGTGGCCATTTGTTGTGTACCATTTATGTGAAAGAAGTGTCGAAACTAAATGTATACTGTGTATCATTCTGAATAAAACATGACAACCCCACTTTCACTTAATGTTAGACATGTGCAGTTTATTACAACATAAAATATAGTCACTGAAACACCATTGTGCTGAAACTACACCATATCCACAGTCATATCTATGGTTTGACAACCTAGATTTGATATCTATCGCACTCGCCCACTTCATGTTGGCATACTCCGAACAGCTGAGCATCGTTATCCATGGACATATCAAAGTCTAAACATCGGATCTTTGGGGCGCTGTCCGAGTTCCGGGTGTTGATAACATCTGTATGATGCATTGGAGGATCGCTATCAGCAAATAGGTCTGGGCTGTTATCGGCCCATGTTGGACATGGCTGCCTCACAGCAAGGCTGTTCCGCTCAGGGTTATCCAACCTGACGGGTCCTGTTGTGCTCATGGTTGTGCTCATGTCGTCTAGCATCAAGAAGGCGCTGGCACATAGAGCTTCTATCCTCTCGAGCAGTGCTGTGTAAAGGCTGGCAAACTCATCCCCGTATACCCTGTACTGATCCATAGGCATGCGGATGAACTGGATGAAACTCGTGTTCTCAAACGACATGGCAAAACGGGACATTCCCATGACCCTGAGGCACTTACTAACTAGAGGGTTGAGCTTAACCTTCTCCCGCCTCTGCTGCCTCTCTCGCCACTCTCGTCGGTGCTTTTGAAGAGATTTAGACCGAGAATACATGATGTATGATACGCAGTCCAATGAAGTCTGTAATGTATTATAAAATAGTATGACTTTATGGAAATGTAACTCATAGAGCATAAGGTTCACTGTGAAAACTGAACACTGTGGACTAATATAGATAGCTTTACAATTAACTAGGTTGTCGTTGGTTGTATGTGTGAACAAGTCTATGTGCCTGCAGTCAAAGACTGAATATGTCTGAGATGTAGACCCTTTTGTACCTACTGTCACTGCTTATGACACATAATAAATGAAAGCGACTTAAACAGTTGTCCAACGTGTGATCTCTTCACCCAGTCATAATCTGTCATGCCCATAAATGACATTTGTCATATCATATAAAAGAGGGTGATATAATAACATAATCACTATACACAGGTTGCTGGGTTGCATGTACACTTTATTTACATAGTGTTATTTACATCGTCTTTGCTATATGTCACAACAACCACACAGGGTCTACCAATGTACATGGGCATCTGACCTCACAGTAGTGTAGCCCCTTGTCTACCCCTGCCCCTTGTCTACCCCTCGAACCTGGGGCGTTTTCTTTTGTCCACTCTCAGCCTTTCCACAGAGCCTCTGGGCTGGTCCTCATTATTAGTCCTTTTATGTCCCTGGCTACTTGTCCTGGGCACTTGCTCTAGACGTCGCTTCTGAGTCCTACATTGTTGTGTGTCACTAGCAGGCCTCTTACCCTTTCTCAGGGCAAGTGCTGAGCGTCCGTTTGCCTCGAGCAGTCCAGTTATCATGGCCTTGAGTTTCCGGGAATGCAGAGGCCTTGCACTTATCATCTCTCCCTTTACGTCCACCATTGTCGCAGCGTAGTCCCGTTTCAACATCTCAACCGAGAACACGTCAGTGCCGTGAACCTTGTTGAACACGTCGGTCGCGTCCTTCCACTCCCAATCCTCCTCTAACTCAGCTAAGTAACCGCGATTGTCACGGTTGACTCTCAATATTATCTTTTCCTGGTGATACACGGTCCGTGTGTTGCAAAAGGAGCTAACGTTTTTCACGGGTACACCAGAGTACTCCGCTGAGTAAACGTTCAGTCTGGGTCCATGAAAGGTGCCTTTCGGGCCTAGTCTAGATTCTTTCAGGTGTCTTTTATCATAGGCTTCCTTAGGTGCATTCGGAGACATTGCCTTTCTGACAACCCCCCCGTAATACAAGGGAGCAGAGCACTGGAAAGTCTCCCCTCCCAGCACGCACTTGTTGAAAGTGAGTTCGTTTAGTGGTTCTATTGCAGCCGTGGCTTCCAGTATTACGGACCGCAGCGGGTCCTTGTTGAAGTCCAAGGTGAATATCAATCTTGGCATAGGTGGCTGATTTTCACTGCTGTCATTGGCAAACTGGCCGAAAGCATTCACATCCTCGAATTCTCCTTTCTCGTACGCCTCCACCATCGCTTCACCCAACTGATCCCAAAAGCCTGAGTGAGACCTTGGAGCGTATAGGGCAAGGATATCATATACCGCTTCAAGTGGAACTGTGACAGAACCTACTTTCTTGCAATGATTCGAGGCTCCTCTCCTGATATGCGGAGCGTTGTGGTTCGTGGCGTATCTGTACGTACACAGCTTGTAAGTCGTTATAGCAGGGTTCGTACCCTGCCGAGCCGGAACCTTGCATGTGGAGCACAGCAAAAGCATCCCGTTCGCAACCTCGTTGCCACCCTTGATCTCTTTATCAGAGAAAAACATAGCATCTATACCCGAAATGGATATGTGTCCGTTTTTCAAACTAGTCTTCAGCTGCTGCTCATGGATCTGGGTTAAGATGTACCCTAGCACCTTGCAGGCAAAGTGACCCTGTATGTCGACCGCACGAGGACATATGTCCGGAAGACAGGCCGAAGTGCACAGCTTGTAGACAGCGTTGGTCTCTAGGCAGATCTGTCCGAAGGAAAGCTGGTTCAGAGCTTTCAGCCTGTTCCCGTTCATCTGCTTCATGTAACCCCCCAGGTGGGGATAATCCTTCACATCTGGAATCTCTGTCCACGGAGGGATCCATATGTCAAAGACAAAGTGGCACGCCAACTTCATGGCCTCAGCAAACACAAGCTGGTTGATGCAGAACGACACCCTCCGACTGATGACTCCCGTGCACACAATGTGACTAGCGTATAATGCAGCAAGGCATGCGTCCCTGCTAGTGTCGAACCTCGCACCGAACTGCATTATCTCGGACTCTGCAATCATGGTCGCTGACTGTATCAGGTTCTGCCTATACAGACACACTGCAGCTATACGGTCCATCTTGAGTTTGACTACTGTGTCCTGTATCTGATTGGTGCTACGCGTGCGAGTTACATGCTCGGGAAACTCAGATTCCATGATCAGACACCGGTCGGCCCAAGCGTCGCTCATAAAGCCCATGGTGTTGGTGTTCCACACAAAGCCGCAGTTGTGGACAGCGTGGTACTTCACAGTGTCAACCTTGCCGCTGCTCATGTCTCTGGTTACCACATCGCTCTCCAGTACGCTGGTGTCTAACAGGTTCTTGAACGTATTGGGGATCACGTTGGACTCTTTGTCGACTGATTTCATGTTCTTCTCGTGGGTTATATGAGCGTCGTCTATCATGACTACACACGAATTCCTCTTCTGCTTGTACTTGAAAGATTGCGGGGTGAAAGACGTCAACGTCTCTATGCAGCCTTTCACTGTCCTGAACTGGTAGTTCAGAACGTTGTTTGCGTAACTCTTACCTTCGCCGGGACCCGTGACGTTTAAGAGCATAATCCGTTCGATGGTGTACCTGGGAGCGGTGTTGGTGATAATGTAATTGAACGTTGTAGACGCCTGAAACAACCTGCCCACTTGAAGGCTGTCACAGAACAAGTAGCGCACCAATGCTTGGTCGTACACTTTCAACGGATTCAGAGGGTCCGAATGCTCCGGATATTCATCGGCGTCGCCAGGCGCCAGGTAAAACGACTCGTGTATCTCTGTGAGGTCGTGACCGAGAGACAAGCTCGAGATTCTCATTCTGTCGTCTATCACGTCTGTCAAACCTTGGTATAGTGACTCTTTCTCACTGAACTGGTGCTTGACAAGGATATTGAACACCATATCCGCTATGCTCTCAAACTGTCTGCGGCCTCTGTACCTGACTTTCATTTCCTTGCTGAGGCGCTCCAGTTTACCCAGATGAGGGTACAGGTGCGCAAAGTAGTAGCTGTGGTCGTCTTTACTCACAATGAAGGGGTGATGATCTGAGGCGTTGTAGAAACACGAATAGGCGGTCTGACACTCTCCGCTACACGCTCCAATGCGGTCCTGGGTGAGCCTTGTCTTGCAATGACACTGTCCATTCTTCAGCAAAGATGCAATAGCTTTAGTCCTGCGTCTACTCTTTATGTCACATAACACCCTGGCAATGCGGCTCTTGGTGACGGCCATGTGCCTGTGGATAAGAGAGTTGACAAATAGGTCCGGGTTCTCCCTGTCAATGAGTTTCTCCACAGAGTACCTGAATACCAAGAGACCTCTGATGTCAACCTCCATGCTTCCCGAGGACCTGTTGAGATCGATCGTGAAACGTTTCAGTCTTTCCACAAATCTCATATCCTCTGGAATGGTCGAGTTGTAGCCCGTTTCAACAACCTTCTGTTTCAGCCATTGCACGCTCGTCAGTTTAGACATGATTGCTAGGAACAAGTTCTTGGATTCACCTTTGCTTTTACTGTCTGTGATCCTCCCTATGGAGGTCTCCAGAACATTGAGATTTAGGTCCATTATAGACTCTGGTAAGAAAAACACCTGCCTCCCTGACTGACAGGCTGGGGTGTACATGGAACCCTGTAGTTCCTTCACCTTCTTCCTATCCACCTTGGTAGCATTCAGTGTATCACTGCGGATATCCACCCAGTCGAACATGGAGCCTAGCTCTCTCTTGCTGTCTCTCATCACTATCATAGCATTGTTGATGGATGATGCCCTTTTCCTAACCAATTGCAGTCGCATGAAAGCGTTGAACGCCTCCTCAAAGGCTTCTGTCATATCAGTGTCAGTTGCTTGATGTGGGGACGTTTCATCTCTGGTGTCAGACCTGGCGTCATCTCCTCTGAACACGTCCATGTTCACACTCATGTTCATGAGACTGAGCAACTGGGTACTGGACACATCCCCATCCGTATCACCAGAGGCGGCCAGTGTGCTTAACGGGGACTGTACATCGAGGCTAGACGACGGCATATTTGTTTCACATGGCTCCTCATTACTCATGTCTAGGACAAAACAGAATAGGCGCCCCTGAGCAAAATCCTCTCTGATAGGTGGTGACATACTGCAGAAATCTGTGTTCTCCAGAGTTACTTGGAGAACCTCGCCTTTGCAGCAATATGTCAGGTAAAGGAGAAAGTGGAACGTAGCTCTGTCCTTTGGTGACAAAGCGCCGAAAGACAACTCATCGGATATCCTATCGTGTAGTATGTCAGTGTCAACCGCTAAGAAGAAGGCTCTCCTGTTTGAAGGCACCTTCACTCTTTGTAACACAGCTGTATTTGCTTGTCTGTGAGGCAAACCATTACAATTGACTGACACCGTTGGATTGTTCTTAGTGGCCATGCTTTGATAGTGTTGTCTTCTCTGGTCTAACACAATTGAGAGCTCTAGGTGAGCCTGCTTCCTAACCCCTTGGCATACATGTTACACTAAACCTAATGTACTTGACAGGGTAGCGTTTGAAGTTTCACAATGTCTCACACTTGGGTGAGTCATTAGTGGCATGCTATGTGAACCCTGGCTGGCTAGTTAATCTGTAACTGGATTCAGTTCTGCTAGGATGAGCCAGCTGTGCTCGGGCACCTCAGACTTGGTCACAACTGGATTCAGCTCTGCTAGGATGAGCCAGCTGTGCTCGGGCACCTCAGACTTGGTCCCAAATGGGTAATTCAGCTGTGCTCGGGCACCTCAGACTTGGTCACAACTGGATGATTCAGCTCTGCTAGGATGAGCCAGATGTGCTCGGGCACCTCAGACTTGTTCACAAATGGGTAAGTCAGCTCTGCTCGGATGAGCTAGCTGTGCTCGGGTACCTCAGACTTGGTCACAAATGGGTAATTCAGCTGTGCTCGGGCACCTCAGACTTGGTCACAACTGGATAATTCAGCTCTGCTAGGATAACCCAGCTGTGCTCGGGCACCTCAGACTTGGTCACAACTGGGTAATTCAGCTCTGCTAGGATGAGCCAGCCCTTGTTGTGTAGGTCTGTACTTGGTTTAGATTAAGATCTTTCACTCTTTGCTCTCCATATGCTCCTTAGTTCAACACCTTGATATCTTAGCATCAGTTGGATGCTTGATACTATACAAAGGGTGTCCGGTTGTCACTGAACAGAAGTTCTATGATGTGACTCAAAGATGTGACTACACTCTGTAAAATAAAGTCCCCTAGGTCTCTTGAGTAACAATCATGAACAAAGCCGTGCCTTTCGTCGATTACTTTCCTGACATCTACCCTGAGCGTAGAGTTGTAAACCCTGACCTTGAGTCTAATCTGGTGGGGGTGATGATCAAGTCTGTCCTCTTTAACAGACAGGAGGAGGCGCTGTTATGCAGAGGGTTGGTGGTGCAGGCTCGAGATATCAACATCTACACTACGGTACACTTCAAAGTTACTGGTATAGCTCCTGTTGTGGGTTATGACCTAGACTTAGGTCTCGATCAGGATGGAGAGGAAGAGACCTGGGAGCTGGTTGGTAGAACTTGGTCTAAACACTTTGCTGCTGAGCCAGTGAACATCCACGTTCTCCATGATGACATTAAACGGAAAGTAAATGCTCTCGTCTTCCCGCTTAAATGTATATCCTTGGCCAAAAGGTATGTCGAATCTGTAAGGGGAGCACTCACTTTCGGAGACTTCTGCCCCGATAAGGGCTACTACATTGCTCGAGACGGTAACACGCCTGCCTTGTGCTCCGATGTCATGTTCGGTAGGGTCTATTTCATGTCTGCAAACAAGCTGAACCAGGTGCTCTCAGTGTCCGAGCTCATCTATGATCACGACCTGTCTGAGGCTGAGACTAAGGTCTTTGACAGTAAACACGTGGCCTATTTCTACAAGGCAGCGTGTCTGGACAGTGAGACCGTGTTTGACAAAGCATACCGAGATATGTCCCTACGATGCGACTCATTCGCCTACAGGTTCCCCTACTGCACTGAGCGTACGGTCGAGGGCATGACAGAGTACAGGACTAAGCTGGTTCACATGCTAAACACTGGCAGGTCACAATTGCCAAAATGTAGTAAGCACATCTCTATCCCTACTCTATCGCCTGACATGCCAGGTCAGCAGCACGAGATAACCTGCATCTCTCTCGTGATACTCAACTCCCACATACCCAAGACTTCACCTGACCACCACAGGAAGAAGCTGATAGTTGTCTATAATAAATGTAAGGTAACACACAACCGTCACCCAGAGGCTGACCACGAACTAGCCAGGGGTGCCGGTATAGACGATGTCACAAGGATTATATTTTACCCGTGCTCCGGAGAACTCACAGTCCTGGAGAAGACGATCAAACTGTTGTACAAGTACGGCATAGAACTGCTGTGCGTGTTCAGCGCCGAATTCGATGTGAGAGTGATCGAGCAGCGTGTGCATTTACACTCAATCGAATTACACCAAGTTCCGAGACTCCGTTACCAGGAGCGAGGAACCTCGCTACTGCGAGCCTGGTACGGCCTCTTTGTCACCAAGGCCCTGGCCCATGACATGGTACCGTTCTTCCAGTTTGAAAGCGTACGTTACCTTGATATGTACAAGGAGATGCTGAAGAGCGTAGGCTCTGTGTTGCTCAACGGAACCTTGACCGAGTACAAGCTCCACCTGATATCTGTGCACATCCAAACGTTCAACAAAGAGAAGGCCAAGCTGGGCCACTTCAAGATGAACAGCTGCGGTATGAACATCATAGATCTGTACAGGATGGCGGGGACCAGAGATATAAAGTTTGCGTGTACCAGCATGAAGTTGAACGACGTGGCACCCTTTGTCATCTCCAAGGTCAGGAAGCTACACAGAAAGGCCCCAAAGGACACCAGAAAGCTTTGCAAGCTAGCAGACGTGGGTTACTCTAGCATGGACGAGATGATCAGACTCGGAGGTAGGAGTCTATTTGCTGTGCTCCTCTACAACTTGGTCGACTCACAGCTGTGCGCCAGGCTGGCTAAAGTTCTCAACCCAGTATCAGCTCTGTTTCATCGATGTAGGGCCACTCTCAATATAGACGTGGTGGTACACGGAAGAGGGGATAACTTTTGCGGCTTTGTGCAGAGCATTCACTCGGTTCAGATCCCCCAGCTCAAGTTTACACTCGATACCCTCAGAGTGAAAGCGGGACCCCTGGGCATGGAATTGAACAGCCGCCTGCGATGGGATCCTAATCTCGCCTCAGACAATGGTGACAGTGACATGTGGAAGGGAGGATCTGTGTGTGACCCACTCACTGGCCTACACTACTCGGGTCCCGGCATGGGCCTGGAGCTGTCGTTTGACTTCTCCAGTATGTACCCCTCGATCATGTGCGCTCTCAACATCTCACCTGAGACCACTATCCCCTGGCCTCCCGTTGACTTTCCCCACGATCTATCAGGTTGGGTGTGTTACAACTGGGAGGCTGAGGGGTTTCAGTACGCATCGCTCATTCTCAAGTACGACCAGACCCAAGGCTGCTTTATCCGTGCCCCGGGCATATTCTCTTCCTCGGTAGAGTACTATCTCAACCAGCGAGCTGAGTTCAAGAGGAAACTCAAGAACCCTGACATCAGCGAGGCCGATCGGGTCTACTACAAGCTGCAGGAGGGAGAGTGTAAAGTCCTAGCCAACTCCTTCTACGGAACTGCTCCTCGTCCCTGCGGGCCTCTCATATCTGGCCACGGCAGGCAACAGATTGCCATTGTAAACAACTGTGTGTCCACGTTCTACCAGCACAGCTGCCCCGTTGTCTCACGGTGACACTGACAGTGTCATGGTCTCAGTTGGATACGGTCCCGGGACATTCCCGAAAGGGACGTGTCTGATGTAGTCGTGCACAGAACAGATACACCCGGTCCGGGGACACTGACATCAAACTCCTCGAGAGCTTTGCCTGTAATGCCCGGACGGCTGTGGGTGACATGTTTAAGAGGGCTGGCTCCCAGGTGCCTGCCTTTCTGGACTACGTGCACACTGCCTTGGTTGAGGACACTCTCGGGAGGATGTACGTGATAGGCAGAGGTAACACACACAGAAAGGTAGTCAGAGACCCGAAAGGAACATTCACCAAGGAAGGATATCCCGTCTTTGTGGCAGGAGTCCCTGGGTCCGAAGAAGTTGCGGACGTCACAGGGCCCTTCGTTAAAGACAGGAGAGTCAAGTTGGAGTATGAAAACAGTTGCTCGGTCTACTGTCACGTAG
Organism: Salmo salar; assembly: GCF_905237065.1. Taxonomy (NCBI): domain Eukaryota; kingdom Metazoa; phylum Chordata; class Actinopteri; order Salmoniformes; family Salmonidae; genus Salmo; species Salmo salar. Next base: position 482,254 of record NW_025548305.1, read on the forward strand.
CTAAGAAGACCTACGTGGCTCTCAGTCACAACCTGGACGACAAGGGTGATCTGTCTTCGATCTCCGTAAAGGTCAGGGGCTGTCGGCCTTCAAAAGTATGCGCTCCCCTTGTGATTCTGCCGTGACGGACACCTTCATATCCTGCGTGATGAGGGGAGACTGCGTCAAACTGGAGACTGACATGGTATCCTGCTTTTCAACCTCTCCCTGGCACCAGCTCAAGGCTGGAGATGTAATCTTATACCTGGAGAGGGAACCGATCCTGGACGATGACGGGCAGTGGTTAGACTTACATCGAGCTAGCTCCTTCCTCACCTCTTACAGAGTGGACGATGTTATAACCTTGAAGCTGGACTCTGGGTTCTCTGCTGTCTCTACGACACTGGTCCCCGTACAGGGCTATGGGTCTGCGTCGGCGACACCATCACAGTGAGAACACTGTACAAGGACTGGAAATACTGCATGAACCACATGTTCTCGCGCAAGGAAGCCATCCTCAGAGACCTGTTAGCGTGCAAAGCATCGCAACTCATCTCGTCCAAGATGGCAGCCGGGTTCTTTCCTTGGAGCAGTCTCATAAAATCAGCAAAGAACAAGCACTTTAGTCAACAAACGCTGGACCGCTTGAAGGTAGCCAATTCCAGTGTTAAAACGACCTACCTAGAAACGGTGAAGACGTGGCTACAGCACATTACAGGACTCTCTGTCAAGCCAGTCGAATGCCCCGAGTATCACAAGTGTAACCCTTGCGAAGCAGCCTTCTACAGATACCCCTTGAACCTCCAGGCTAACACAGGGTGTATCACGGCCATGTTCGGTGGATCGCTCAGGTGCGAGGCCAAGCGTTCTGACACAAGCAAGGTGTCTGACGGTGATAATGAACACGGGTCCACTCACGTTAGAGATGGCAACACGGAGGATCATCGCAACCAGGTCCCCCTAACCCAAATCGATTCCTCGTCTTACACAGAGATCATTTCACACCCCTACCAGCCTTTTTAACAAATGTTTCGCCAACTCCAGGGTGCTGATAGCTCACTATGCAGACTGTACCTTGGTGAACCGATCTGGAAAGCTTTTAGCTCACTGCATTATAGACTACTGCTTACCCGCTACATGTACAGTTCTGCCCTTGGCTCCCACAGCCTGGGCGATTGCAAAAAGCACTTGCTCACCTCAATCACCTCAGTCAGACAGAGGTTGAAGAGGGCAACCATGGCTTTCAACTCGGTAATGAACAACTGCCCCGAACACATGATACCCGTCTGCGGTACTAGTGAGTTGGAGCACCTAAGGATAAACAGGGAAACGGTGGCGCGTCTGCCCGGTGAGAAACTCGAGGTCTGCAGCAATGTAATCACCAAGGACATGTCCCTACAGCCCAGTGACGTCTACAGGAACCTAAGTGCCTCACTTGGGAAAAGGCTCACGGAAGCCATATCGGAAGGCATACTGTCCCTTGTCGACAACGACTCTTGTTCTGCCGCATCCATCTTGCTTTCGTTGCCGATTGTCATGTTGCGAGACGCTGGGATCACATACTCTACTACCGGTAGGATTTCCATAGTGAGAAGCGAGCTGTGCGAGAGGACTCTAGTCGACCTGGCAGGCCTTCTGTATCAGACTGTACTCATGTTGCAGATACAGACCCCTGACGCTTTCAGCTCTGGGCTCGTTATGTACCCAGAATCTGTTCTTTGCATCATGCCGTACTGTTGTGCCGACACAAAAGTCATGAGAACCTGGATCGAGACATTTAGGGAGAAAAAGTGGATCGCCCCTGTCCGGGCTAAGCTCGGAAAGAGGAGACGTCCTCTCTCTGACTGCAGCAGGGTGGTTACGTATCATTGCACGGGTTGTAAAAACTTCTACAAGGACCTGTTCACCAACAATATCCCCGCTCACAGGCTTATCCAGCGTGTCTACGGCGAAGACAAGAAGAGACGGATAGGACGGTGTGTCAATGAAAAACGGTGGCTCTCGTGATCCTTACCCGGCCTGGCATTGCTCATCGCTCTCCTCAACGGTGACACTATTCAACATTTGCCTGAACGTAGACTGAGACAAAAATTACCGTATATACCATTTCTTATACATGCATCGAGTACGGACCGGTGATAGTTTACCTTTAGCATCCCAAGCACGGATAAAGATGTCTTTCAGTCAGAAGGAGTATGTGTTCACCCACACAATGAACAAGGTCAGTGAAGCACATCAGCCTACCATGTTCAAGATTGACTTGCAAGGGCTCATACCCTTTGGCGACTGCAGCACTCTGTTCATCATTGACAACATGACAGTTACCGCATACAAGCAAGGCACCTTCGACAAAATACCAGCCAAGTTCACTGTCCTCAATGACAACAAGACAAGGGTCCTGACTAACGATCCATCTAAACTTTCATCCCAGTGGAACGTTGACA